>NW_021822222.1:669721-837028 GCF_901001165.1 Salmo trutta
ACAACAGAACTAACCCGGTGACTGGTTGCTATGTCCAAAACAACAGAACTAACCCGGTGACTGGTTGCTACGTCCAATACAACAGAACTAACCCGGTGACTGGTTGCTATGTCCAAAACAACAGAACTAACCCGGTGACTGGTTGCTATGTCCAAAACAACAGAACTAACCCGGCGACTGGTTGCTATGTCCAAAACAACAGAACTAACCCGGCGACTGGTTGCTATGTCCAATACAACAGAACTAACCCGGCGACTGGTTGCTATGTCCAATACAACAGAACTAACCCGGTGACTGGTTGCTATGTCCAAAACAACAGAACTAACCCGGTGACTGGTTGCTATGTCCAATACAACAGAACTAACCCGGTGACTGGTTGCTATGTCCAAAACAACAGAACTAACCCGGCGACTGGTTGCTATGTCCAAAACAACAGAACTAACCCGGTGACTGGTTGCTACGTCCAAAACAACAGAACTAACCCGGTGACTGGTTGCTATGTCCAATACAACAGAACTAACCCGGTGACTGGTTGCTATGTCCAAAACAACAGAACTAACCCGGCGACTGGTTGCTATGTCCAATACAACAGAACTAACCCGGCGACTGGTTGCTATGTCCAATACAACAGAACTAACCCGGCGACTGGTTGCTATGTCCAATACAACAGAACTAACCCGGCGACTGGTTGCTATGTCCAATACAACAGAACTAACCCGGTGACTGGTTGCTATGTCCAAAACAACAGAACTAACCCGGCGACTGGTTGCTATGTCCAATACAACAGAACTAACCCGGCGACTGGTTGCTATGTCCAATACAACAGAACTAACCCGGCGACTGGTTGCTATGTCCAATACAACAGCACTAACCCGGTGACTGGTTGCTATGTCCAATACAACAGAACTAACCCGGACATCCATTCTTTCTGTAGGTTGTGTGTATTGTTATGTACAGAGTCTTCCACGATGACAGACAAGTCAGTCTGCTGTAGTCTGGCTACCAGTCTGGTTAGATAACATTTCACTCCTATTGTCGTTTGTTTCCTAATGGAAAACTAGCTAAACAGACCGGTAGCCAGTCTTATCTTTTCCTACATCTATATTTCTGAACAAAGTCATCTGTCTTGCTGTGATATCTTTGTATATTTCCAAAACCACAACCCATTTTTAAAAAAAAACATATAATGCCAATTGCTACAAATGTGTATTTTCTATTTTTGTGTTTTTTTTTGTTTTTTTTTATGTTTGATGCTCCTCGTACAATTGAGTGTGTTTTCTATCTTCTGACTAGTGTCTTCAAATTGTCCGCTCCCCTCACCCAAAAAATATTACCCCTAATCCACCTTTACAGGAAATTCCTCTTGTAAAACACCTCTTCTAAAAGAGAACAATGTATTTTGTATAAATATATCAAGAGCATTAAGAAGGTTTTATGTCTCTCTGTACAGAACAACTGAATGGTTTAAAATTAGATTTTGTTTGTTTGTTTGTTGTTGTTGTCCTGGAATAACTAAATGATGATAATATTAATTCAAACCGCTTGTTGTCTGACTGGCTTTCATTCAGAATGTACGGAAGCCCAAGGGTTCATTCAAGGAATCTGTCCTTTTGATTGGTCAAACCAAGACAGGGGGGGGGGGGGGGACCAGGAGTTGAAAGGTCACTGATGTCTGTATTGATTGTACTATTTGGGCCATAAACTCGCAGTGTGTCCCGTCAATGTGAAAATTTTAAATGGAGTGCATGAGAGAGAGGCAGTGTGTGTAGTGTGTGTGTAGTGTGTGTGTAGTGTGTGCTTGTATGTATGCATATTGGCAGGCATTTTGGCTTCCCCCTGAAGCTAGGACAGCAGTCCCTGCCTATCTTCTGAAAACATCTGATACCCTTCCTCATCATACATTATCTAAACATCTGATACCCTTCCTCATCATACATTATCTAAACATCTGAAACCCTTCCTCATCATACATTATCTAAACATCTGATACCCTTCCTCATCATACATTATCTAAACATCTGATACCCTTCCTCATCATACATTATCTAAACATCTGATACCCTTCCTCATCATACATTATCTAAACATCTGATACCCTTCCTCATCATACATTATCTAAACATCTGAAACCCTTCCTCATCATACATTATCTAAACATCTGATACCCTTCCTCATCATACATTATCTAAACATCTGATACCCTTCCTCATCATACATTATCTAAACATCTGATACCCTTCCTCATCATACATTATCTAAACATCTGATACCCTTCCTCATCATACATTATCTAAAATAATCCTCCTCCTCACCTCGACCCCCCCCCCCCAAATACAAATATAATAAAATAAAGAATTAACCAGGACTTGACTAACTGTAAATCTCTCTGAATAAGAGCGGCTGCTAAATGACAAAATGTCAAAGGTCAAATGTAATGTAAACATGTACAGCTTATTTTCTGCTCAAGTGGTTCCTCTGTTCCCCTGTTCCCCTGTTCCCCTGTTCCTCTGTTCCCCTGTTCCTCTGTTCCCTTGTTCCCCTGTTCCCCTGTTCCTCTGTTCCCCTGTTCCCCTGTTCCCCTGTTCCTCTGTTCCCCTGTTCCTCTGTTCCCCTGTTCCTCTGTTCCCCTGTTCCTCTGTTCCTCTGTTCCTCTGTTCCCCTGTTCCTCTGTTCCCCTGTTCCCCTGTTCCCCTGTTCCTCTGTTCCCTGTTCCTGTTCCTTGTTCCCCTGTTCCTCTGTTCCTCTGTTCCCCTGTTCCCCTGTTCCTCTGTTCCCCTGTTCCTCTGTTCCTCTGTTCCCCTGTTCCTCTGTTCCCCTGTTCCTCTGTTCCTCTGTTCCCCTGTTCCTCTGTTCCCCTGTTCCTCTGTTCCCTGTTCCCCTGTTCCACTGTTCCTCTGTTCCACTGTTCCTCTGTACCCCTGTTCCCCTGTTCCTCTGTTCCCCTGTTCCTCTGTTCCCCTGTTCCCCTGTTCCCCTGTTCCTCTGTTCCCCTGTTCCCCTGTTCCTCTGTTCCCCTGTTCCTCTGTTCCCCTGTTCCCCTGTTCCCCTGTTCCCCTGTTCCTCTGTTCCCCCGTTCCTCTGTTCCCCTGTTCCCCTGTTCCTCTGTTCTCCTGTTCCCCTGTTCCCCTGTTCCACTGTTCCCCTGTTCCTCTGTTCCACTGTTCCCCTGTTCCTCTGTTCCCCTGTTCCCCTGTTCCCCTGTTCCCCTGTTCCTCTGTTCCCTGTTCCTCTGTTCCTCTGTTCCACTGTTCCCCTGTTCCTCTGTTCCCCTGTTCCCCTGTTCCTCTGTTCCCCTGTTTCTCTGTTCCCCTGTTCCTCTGTTCCCCCGTTCCTCCGTTCCTCTGTTCCCCTGTTCCTCTGTTCCCCTGGTCCTCTGTTCCCCTGTTCCTCTGTTCCCCTGTTCCTCTGTTCCCCTGTTCCTCTGTTCCCCTGTTCCCCTGTTCCTCTGTTCCCCTGTTCCTCTGTTCCTCTACAATCTACCAGGGCCTCTAGTCAGGGGTATAAATACTGTCTCTGTTCCTCTACAATCTACCAGGGTCTCTAGTCAGGGGTATAAATACTGTCTCTGTTCCTCTACAATCTACCAGGGCCTCTAGTCAGGGGTATAAATACTGTCTCTGTTCCTCTACAATCTACCAGGGCCTCTAGTCAGGGGTATAAATAATGCCTCTGTTCCTCTACAATCTACCAGGGCCTCTAGTCAGGGGTATAAATACTGTCTCTGTCCCTCTGTTCCTCTACAATCTACCAGGACCTCTAGTCAGGGGTATAAATACTGTCTCTGTTCCTCTGTTCCTCTACAATCTACCAAGGCCTCTAGTCAGGGGTATAAATACTGTCTCTGTTCCTCTGTTCCTCTACAATCTACCAGGGCCTCTAGTCAGGGTATAAATACTGTCTCTGTTCCTCTACAATCTACCAGGGCCTCTAGTCAGGGGTATAAATACTGTCTCTGTTCCCCTGTTCCTCTACAATCTACCAGGGCCTCTAGTCAGGGGTATAAATACTGTCTCTGTTCCTCTACAATCTACCAGGACCTCTAGTCAGGGGTATAAATACTGTCTCTGTTCCTCTACAATCTACCAGGGCCTCTAGTCAGGTGTATAAATACTGTCTCTGTTCCCCTGTTCCTCTAAAATCTACCAGGGTCTCTAGTCAGGGGGTTAAATACTGTCTCTGTTCCTCTACGATCTACCAGGGCCTCTAGTCAGGGGTATAAATACTGTCTCTGTTCCTCTACAATCTACCAGGGCCTCTAGTCAGGGGTATAAATACTGTCTCTGTTCCTCTACACTCTACCAGGGTCTCTAGTCAGGGGTATAAATACTGTCTCTGTTCTTCTGTTCCTCTATAATCTACCAGGGCCTCTAGTCAGGGGTATAAATACTGTCTCTGTTCTTCTGTTCCTCTATAATCTACCAGGGCCTCTAGTCAGGGGTATAAATACTGTCTCTGTTCCTCTACAATCTACCAGGGTCTCTAGTCAGGGGGTTAAATACTGTCTCTGTTCCTCTACAATCTACCAGGACCTCTAGTCAGGGGTATAAATACTGTCTCTGTTCCTCTACAATCTACCAGGGCCTCTAGTCAGGGGTATAAATACTGTCTCTGTGCCTCTACAATCTACCAGGACCTCTAGTCAGGGGTATAAATACTGTCTCTGTCCCTCTGTTCCTCTACAATCTACCAGGACCTCTAGTCAGGGGTATAAATACTGTCTCTGTCCCTCTGTTCCTCTACAATCTACCAGGGCCTCTAGTCAGGGGTATAAATACTGTCTCTGTTCCTCTACAATCTACCAGGGCCTCTAGTCAGGGGTATAAATACTGTCTCTGTGCCTCTACAATCTACCAGGACCTCTAGTCAGGGGTATAAATACTGTCTCTGTTCCTCTGTTCCTCTACAATCTACCAGGGCCTCTAGTCAGGGGTATAAATACTGTCTCTGTTCCTCTACAATCTACCAGGGCCTCTAGTCAGGGGTATAAATACTGTCTCTGTTCCTCTACAATCTACCAGGGCCTCTAGTCAGGGGTATAAATACTGTCTCTGTTCCCCTGTACCTCTACAATCTACCAGGGCCTCTAGTCAGGGGTATAAATACTGTCTCTGTTCCTCTACAATCTACCAGGGCCTCTAGTCAGGGGTATAAATACTGTCTCTATTCCTCTACAATCTACCAGGGCCTCTAGTCAGGGGTATAAATACTGTCTCTGTTCCTCTACAATCTACCAGGGCCTCTAGTCAGGGGTATAAATACTGTCTCTGTCCCTCTGTTCCTCTACAATCTACCAGGACCTCTAGTCAGGGGTATAAATACTGTCTCTGTTCCTCTGTTCCTCTACAATCTACCAAGGCCTCTAGTCAGGGGTATAAATACTGTCTCTGTTCCTCTGTTCCTCTACAATCTACCAGGGCCTCTAGTCAGGGGTATAAATACTGTCTCTGTTCCTCTACAATCTACCAGGACCTCTAGTCAGGGGTATAAATACTGTCTCTGTTCCTCTACAATCTACCAGGGCCTCTAGTCAGGGGTATAAATACTGTCTCTGTTCCCCTGTTCCTCTAAAATCTACCAGGGTCTCTAGTCAGGGGTTAAATACTGTCTCTGTTCCTCTACAATCTACCAGGGCCTCTAGTCAGGGGTATAAATACTGTCTCTGTGCCTCTACAATCTACCAGGGCCTCTAGTCAGGGGTATAAATACTGTCTCTGTTCCTCTACACTCTACCAGGGTCTCTAGTCAGGGGTATAAATACTGTCTCTGTTCCTCTATAATCTACCAGGGCCTCTAGTCAGGGGTATAAATACTGTCTCTGTTCTTCTGTTCCTCTATAATCTACCAGGGCCTCTAGTCAGGGGTATAAATACTGTCTCTGTTCCCCTGTGCCTCTACAATCTACCAGGGTCTCTAGTCAGGGGGTTAAATACTGTCTCTGTTCCTCTACAATCTACCAGGACCTCTAGTCAGGGGTATAAATACTGTCTCTGTGCCTCTACAATCTACCAGGGCCTCTAGTCAGGGGTATAAATACTGTCTCTGTGCCTCTACAATCTACCAGGACCTCTAGTCAGGGGTATAAATACTGTCTCTGTCCCTCTGTTCCTCTACAATCTACCAGGACCTCTAGTCAGGGGTATAAATACTGTCTCTGTCCCTCTGTTCCTCTACAATCTACCAGGGCCTCTAGTCAGGGGTATAAATACTGTCTCTGTTCCTCTACAATCTACCAGGGCCTCTAGTCAGGGGTATAAATACTGTCTCTGTGCCTCTACAATCTACCAGGACCTCTAGTCAGGGGTATAAATACTGTCTCTGTTCCTCTGTTCCTCTACAATCTACCAGGGCCTCTAGTCAGGGGTATAAATACTGTCTCTGTGCCTCTACAATCTACCAGGGCCTCTAGTCAGGGGTATAAATACTGTCTCTGTACCTCTACAATCTACCAGGGCCTCTAGTCAGGGGTATAAATACTGTCTCTGTTCCCCTGTTCCTCTACAATCTACCAGGGCCTCTAGTCAGGGGTATAAATACTGTCTCTGTTCCTCTACAATCTACCAGGGCCTCTAGTCAGGGGTATAAATACTGTCTCTGTTCCTCTACAATCTACCAGGGCCTCTAGTCAGGGGTATAAATACTGTCTCTGTTCCCCTGTACCTCTACAATCTACCAGGGCCTCTAGTCAGGGGTATAAATACTGTCTCTGTTCCTCTACAATCTACCAGGGCCTCTAGTCAGGGGTATAAATACAGTCTCTATTCCTCTACAATCTACCAGGGCCTCTAGTCAGGGGTATAAATAATGCCTCTGTTCCTCTACAATCTACCAGGGCCTCTAGTCAGGGGTATAAATACTGTCTCTGTCCCTCTGTTCCTCTACAATCTACCAGGACCTCTAGTCAGGGGTATAAATACTGTCTCTGTTCCTCTGTTCCTCTACAATCTACCAAGGCCTCTAGTCAGGGGTATAAATACTGTCTCTGTTCCTCTGTTCCTCTACAATCTACCAGGGCCTCTAGTCAGGGGTATAAATACTGTCTCTGTTCCTCTACAATCTACCAGGGCCTCTAGTCAGGGGTATAAATACTGTCTCTGTTCCCCTGTTCCTCTACAATCTACCAGGGCCTCTAGTCAGGGGTATAAATACTGTCTCTGTTCCTCTACAATCTACCAGGACCTCTAGTCAGGGGTATAAATACTGTCTCTGTTCCTCTACAATCTACCAGGGCCTCTAGTCAGGTGTATAAATACTGTCTCTGTTCCCCTGTTCCTCTAAAATCTACCAGGGTCTCTAGTCAGGGGGTTAAATACTGTCTCTGTTCCTCTACGATCTACCAGGGCCTCTAGTCAGGGGTATAAATACTGTCTCTGTTCCTCTACAATCTACCAGGGCCTCTAGTCAGGGGTATAAATACTGTCTCTGTTCCTCTACACTCTACCAGGGTCTCTAGTCAGGGGTATAAATACTGTCTCTGTTCTTCTGTTCCTCTATAATCTACCAGGGCCTCTAGTCAGGGGTATAAATACTGTCTCTGTTCTTCTGTTCCTCTATAATCTACCAGGGCCTCTAGTCAGGGGTATAAATACTGTCTCTGTTCCTCTACAATCTACCAGGGTCTCTAGTCAGGGGGTTAAATACTGTCTCTGTTCCTCTACAATCTACCAGGACCTCTAGTCAGGGGTATAAATACTGTCTCTGTTCCTCTACAATCTACCAGGGCCTCTAGTCAGGGGTATAAATACTGTCTCTGTGCCTCTACAATCTACCAGGACCTCTAGTCAGGGGTATAAATACTGTCTCTGTCCCTCTGTTCCTCTACAATCTACCAGGACCTCTAGTCAGGGGTATAAATACTGTCTCTGTCCCTCTGTTCCTCTACAATCTACCAGGGCCTCTAGTCAGGGGTATAAATACTGTCTCTGTTCCTCTACAATCTACCAGGGCCTCTAGTCAGGGGTATAAATACTGTCTCTGTGCCTCTACAATCTACCAGGACCTCTAGTCAGGGGTATAAATACTGTCTCTGTTCCTCTGTTCCTCTACAATCTACCAGGGCCTCTAGTCAGGGGTATAAATACTGTCTCTGTTCCTCTACAATCTACCAGGGCCTCTAGTCAGGGGTATAAATACTGTCTCTGTTCCTCTACAATCTACCAGGGCCTCTAGTCAGGGGTATAAATACTGTCTCTGTTCCCCTGTACCTCTACAATCTACCAGGGCCTCTAGTCAGGGGTATAAATACTGTCTCTGTTCCTCTACAATCTACCAGGGCCTCTAGTCAGGGGTATAAATACTGTCTCTATTCCTCTACAATCTACCAGGGCCTCTAGTCAGGGGTATAAATACTGTCTCTGTTCCTCTACAATCTACCAGGGCCTCTAGTCAGGGGTATAAATACTGTCTCTGTCCCTCTGTTCCTCTACAATCTACCAGGACCTCTAGTCAGGGGTATAAATACTGTCTCTGTTCCTCTGTTCCTCTACAATCTACCAAGGCCTCTAGTCAGGGGTATAAATACTGTCTCTGTTCCTCTGTTCCTCTACAATCTACCAGGGCCTCTAGTCAGGGGTATAAATACTGTCTCTGTTCCTCTACAATCTACCAGGACCTCTAGTCAGGGGTATAAATACTGTCTCTGTTCCTCTACAATCTACCAGGGCCTCTAGTCAGGGGTATAAATACTGTCTCTGTTCCCCTGTTCCTCTAAAATCTACCAGGGTCTCTAGTCAGGGGTTAAATACTGTCTCTGTTCCTCTACAATCTACCAGGGCCTCTAGTCAGGGGTATAAATACTGTCTCTGTGCCTCTACAATCTACCAGGGCCTCTAGTCAGGGGTATAAATACTGTCTCTGTTCCTCTACACTCTACCAGGGTCTCTAGTCAGGGGTATAAATACTGTCTCTGTTCCTCTATAATCTACCAGGGCCTCTAGTCAGGGGTATAAATACTGTCTCTGTTCTTCTGTTCCTCTATAATCTACCAGGGCCTCTAGTCAGGGGTATAAATACTGTCTCTGTTCCCCTGTGCCTCTACAATCTACCAGGGTCTCTAGTCAGGGGGTTAAATACTGTCTCTGTTCCTCTACAATCTACCAGGACCTCTAGTCAGGGGTATAAATACTGTCTCTGTGCCTCTACAATCTACCAGGGCCTCTAGTCAGGGGTATAAATACTGTCTCTGTGCCTCTACAATCTACCAGGACCTCTAGTCAGGGGTATAAATACTGTCTCTGTCCCTCTGTTCCTCTACAATCTACCAGGACCTCTAGTCAGGGGTATAAATACTGTCTCTGTCCCTCTGTTCCTCTACAATCTACCAGGGCCTCTAGTCAGGGGTATAAATACTGTCTCTGTTCCTCTACAATCTACCAGGGCCTCTAGTCAGGGGTATAAATACTGTCTCTGTGCCTCTACAATCTACCAGGACCTCTAGTCAGGGGTATAAATACTGTCTCTGTTCCTCTGTTCCTCTACAATCTACCAGGGCCTCTAGTCAGGGGTATAAATACTGTCTCTGTGCCTCTACAATCTACCAGGGCCTCTAGTCAGGGGTATAAATACTGTCTCTGTACCTCTACAATCTACCAGGGCCTCTAGTCAGGGGTATAAATACTGTCTCTGTTCCCCTGTTCCTCTACAATCTACCAGGGCCTCTAGTCAGGGGTATAAATACTGTCTCTGTTCCTCTACAATCTACCAGGGCCTCTAGTCAGGGGTATAAATACTGTCTCTGTTCCTCTACAATCTACCAGGGCCTCTAGTCAGGGGTATAAATACTGTCTCTGTTCCCCTGTACCTCTACAATCTACCAGGGCCTCTAGTCAGGGGTATAAATACTGTCTCTGTTCCTCTACAATCTACCAGGGCCTCTAGTCAGGGGTATAAATACAGTCTCTATTCCTCTACAATCTACCAGGGCCTCTAGTCAGGGGTATAAATACTGTCTCTGTTCCTCTACAATCTACCAGGGCCTCTAGTCAGGGGTATAAATACTGTCTCTGTCCCTCTGTTCCTCTACAATCTACCAGGGCCTCTAGTCAGGGGTATAAATATTGACCTCAACTCAAAGTCCCAGCACTGCAACACAGGCAGGCAGCAGAATGTATGTTTGAAGTAGAGCAGAGAGAGTAACAGCGCTCCCCCTCTGTCGGGGTCAACAACAGTGGAATGGTCGGTTCGCCTTCAAAATAAAAGTCCCCCCACTGAAACAGATGGAAACGGATTATATTTTTGGAATCATGCCACACTGGTACAAGATAATGCTCAACACCAAGTTTGGAATGTTGTTCTATGAATTCAACAAAAGACAATATTTATAAAATAAAAAAAAGGTTGAAATTGTAATGTGGATGTATCGTCTATCAAGAGAACATCCCTGGTGCTTATCAAGAGAACATCCCTGGTGCTTATCAAGAGAACATCCCTGGTGCTTATCAAGAGAACATCCCTGGTGCTTATCAAGAGAACATCCCTGGTGCTTATCAAGAGAACATCCCTGGTGCTTATCAAGAGAACATCCCTCGTGCTTATCAAGAGAACATCCCTGGTGCTTATCAAGAGAACATCCCTGGTGTTTATCAAGAGAACATCCCTGGTGCTTATCAAGAGAACATCCCTGGTGCTTATCAAGAGAACATCCCTCGTGCTTATCAAGAGAACATCCCTGGTGCTTATCAAGAGAACATCCCTGGTGCTTATCAAGAGAACATCCCTGGTGCTTATCAAGAGAACATCCCTGGTGCTTATCAAGAGAACATCCCTGGTGCTTATCAAGAGAACATCCCTGGTGCTTATCAAGAGAACATCCCTGGTGCTTATCAAGAGAACATCCGTGGTGCTTATCAAGAGAACATCCCTGGTGTTTATCAAGAGAACATCCCTGGTGCTTATCAAGAGAACATCCCTGGTGTTTATCAAGAGAACATCCCTGGTGTTTATCAAGAGAACATCCCTGGTGCTTATCAAGAGAACATCCCTGGTGTTTATCAAGAGAACATCCCTGGTGTTTATCAAGAGAACATCCCTGGTGCTTATCAAGAGAACATCCCTGGTGCTTATCAAGAGAACATCCCTGGTGCTTATCAAGAGAACATCCCTGGTGCTTATCAAGAGAACATCCCTGGTGTTTATCAAGAGAACATCCCAGGTGCTTATCAAGAGAACATCCCTTATCAAGAGAACATCCCTGGTGCTTATCAAGAGAACATCCCTGGTGCTGATACCTCTGATCTGGAGGACTCAGCACCAGGAATGTTCTCTGTTTACAAATACAGAGAACATTACATTTACTACATTACATTTTTCAGCACTCCTATGATCTATTCCAATTGTGGCATGATTCCACTACTGTCATCTGTTTGCATGTTTCAATCGGGGACTTTTATTTTTGAAGGTTAAACGCCGATTCCAGTATTGTTGCTCATGTTAATGTTGTTAATGACACACGTTCCGCCTCCCTCCCTCCCTCTCCTCTCCTCTCCTCTCCTCTCCCCCCTCTCCTCTCCTCTCCTCTCCTCTCCTCTCCTCTCCTCTCCTCTCCTCTCCCCCCTCTCCCCCCTCTACTCTCCCCTCCCCTCCTCTCCCAGCTCCCGGTCCAGTCCCAGCTCTCTCCACCTAACAGGCGAAAAAACATTTTGGTGAAGAATCAAGTTGTTTCTAACAGACCTGAGCTGTTCCGAGGATCGGTTTTGACTATGTGGAAACATAAAACGGCGTTGGGAAACTCCGTGGTTTGTTTCTTCCTTCTGGTGGCGCTTTGCGACGCTCATCGATGTAAGTGAAACTTGATTTAGTTTTTTAATGTTGGATAACTGAAAAATGGACATATGTGGAAAGTAAAAGTACAGCTTTGGTGGTTGTTGTTTTTACGCTTTTACAAGATCAGGATATTTTCTTTTCCAAAGAATTAACGGTAACTTGTTACTAAAATACAATTTATATGCGTCAAAAGCCAAATAATTAACGGTAACTTCCAAACTAAAATACAATTTATATCCGTTAAAGCCAAATAATTAACGGTAACTTCCATACTAAAATACAATTTATATCCGTCAAAGCCAAATAATTAACGGTAACTTCCATACTAAAATACAATTTATATCCGTCAAAGCCAAATAATTAACGGTAACTTGTTACTAAAATACAACTTTCATGCGTCGAAGCCAAAGCTACTTTTCACAGCACGTTATAAACTCAGGAGAAACATGTTTGAGCTGCGTATGTCGACACAGACAACAGGTGATCTGATGTTTATAGACTTTTCCTGAAGTCTCGGAAGATGAGTGACGCCTCCTAGATTTATTCATGTTTTTTATTTTACTAAATGCTTTGATTGAAATAAAACCACGTGTTTGGGGGGGTAAATACCCCGCTAAACAAGAACAAAGGCCGGTTGAGAAAATGGGACTGTTTACTAATCCGTTTAAATCTACAATTTGATCCAAATTATTCATCAATCCAACATGTGGAAAACATCACATACACCGTTAACAGAAACCCCCTTCTTCCTGCTGCTGTTAATACGAGTAATAACAATGTAATTAACACTAGCCTTCACGTGTAGCTCAGTTGGTAGAGCATGGTGTTTGCAACGCCAGGGTTGTGGGTTCGATTCCCACGGGGGGGGGCAGTCCAAGTGCATGAAATGAAATGTATGCATTCACTACTGTAAGTCACTCTGGATAAGAGCGTCTGCTGAAATGACTGCAATGGAAATGAGTGTAACAGATGTAATCAGCACTTTGTAACTTCTTGCGTTGTGTTTTTAAAGAAAAGACGGTCCAGCCATCGACAAACAGTTGATTGGTGTTTTTATTCTGACAACAGACAAAAGGAAAAACACATTTAGATGTGTAGGAATCAACCAGGCATGTTGATGGCTGTACATTCGTGATTCGTTCCGCTTGCATGTCAATGTCACTGTTAGCAGGGAGCTAATGTGACCCATTGTAATTAGAGCATGCTAGCTAGCTCACTCTTTAACAGCAATAAAACATTTTTTTAAAGAAAAGCACATCCCAGGATGCCCCTGTCACGGTTTGTCGTAAGGAGAAGAGGACCGAGGTGAAGTGTGTGTCGTTCCACATTTTATTTCATCTGTGAAACTATGCGATACATCAAATAAACGGAATAAACAAAACAACAAACCGTGACGCAGAGGAGAAACAAACACTGACTCGAAAATAATCTCCCACAAAACCCCAGGGAGAAAAAAACCCTACTTAAGTATGATCTCCAATTAGAGACAACGTGGACCAGCTGCCTCTAATTGGAGATCATCCCAAACAAAAACCCCCCAACATAGAACTACAAAAAACTAGAACCTAAGAACATAGAAATAGAAAACATAGAAAAACACCTACTCTACCATAGAAAATAACATCTTACTACGGTCAGGACGTGACACCCACCTCAATATCTAACAGTTACTGTACATGTACTGTATACATCTGGACGTGTACCTAGTGAACTCGTACACATAACCGACCCAGTTACACGTGCGCGTCTGTCTCCAGTCCTGACCCAGAACAGGGCCTCCCAGTTTCTGTCTCGGCACCGCAGGGCCAACGCTCTGTTTGAGGAGAGCAAGAAAGGGAACCTGGAGAGAGAATGTATCGAGGAGCTGTGCAACAAGGAGGAGGCGCGGGAGATCTTTGAGAACTACCCAGAGACGGTGAGTGGCTCCTGAGAGGCCCCCGGCACACTAGCTACAAGATGGCCATGTCAGGAGGGACCTGGGGAGAGAGAGAGAGGGGTAGTCACTAGATGGTCAGGAGAGACCTGGGGAGAGAGAGAGGGTAGTCACTAGATGGTCAGGAGAGACCTGGGGAGAGAGAGAGGGTAGTCACTAGATGGTCATGTCAGGAGAGACCTGGGGAGAGAGAGAGGGTAGTCACTAGATGGTCATGTCAGGAGAGACCTGGGGAGAGAGAGAGGGTAGTCACTAGATGGTCATGTCAGGAGAGACCTGGGGAGAGAGAGAGGGTAGTCACTAGATGGTCAGGAGGGACCTGGGGAGAGAGAGAGGGTAGTCACTAGATGGTCATGTCAGGAGAGACCTGGGGAGAGAGAGAGGGTAGTCACTAGATGGTCATGTCAGGAGAGACCTGGGGAGAGAGAGAGGGTAGTCACTAGATGGTCAGGAGAGACCTGGGGAGAGAGAGAGGGTAGTCACTAGATGGTCATGTCAGGAGAGACCTGGGGAGAGAGAGAGGGTAGTCACTAGATGGTCAGGAGAGACCTGGGGAGAGAGAGAGGGTAGTCACTAGATGGTCATGTCAGGAGAGACTTGGGGAGAGAGAGAGGGTAGTCACTAGATGGTCATGTCAGGAGGGACCTGGGGAGAGAGAGAGGGTAGTCACTAGATGGTCAGGAGGGACCTGGGGAGAGAGAGAGGGTAGTCACTAGATGGTCAGGAGAGACCTGGGGAGAGAGAGAGGGTAGTCACTAGATGGTCAGGAGAGACCTGGGGAGAGAGAGAGGGTAGTCACTAGATGGTCAGGAGAGACCTGGGGAGAGAGAGAGGGTAGTCACTAGATGGTCAGGAGAGACCTGGGGAGAGAGAGAGGGTAGTCACTAGATGGTCAGGAGAGACCTGGGGAGAGAGAGAGGGTAGTCACTAGATGGTCATGTCAGGAGGGACCTGGGGAGAGAGAGAGGGTAGTCACTAGATGGTCAGGAGAGACCTGGGGAGAGAGAGAGGGTAGTCACTAGATGGTCAGGAGAGACCTGGGGAGAGAGAGAGGGTAGTCACTAGATGGTCATGTCAGGAGAGACCTGGGGAGAGAGAGAGGGTAGTCACTAGATGGTCAGGAGAGACCTGGGGAGAGAGAGAGGGTAGTCACTAGATGGTCAGGAGAGACCTGGGGAGAGAGAGAGGGTAGTCACTAGATGGTCATGTCAGGAGAGACCTGGGGAGAGAGAGAGGGTAGTCACTAGATGGTCAGGAGAGACCTGGGGAGAGAGAGAGGGTAGTCACTAGATGGTCAGGAGAGACCTGGGGAGAGAGAGAGGGTAGTCACTAGATGGTCAGGAGAGACCTGGGGAGAGAGAGAGGGTAGTCACTAGATGGTCAGGAGAGACCTGGGGAGAGAGAGAGGGTAGTCACTAGATGGTCAGGAGAGACCTGGGGAGAGAGAGAGGGTAGTCACTAGATGGTCAGGAGAGACCTGGGGAGAGAGAGAGGGTAGTCACTAGATGGTCAGGAGAGACCTGGGGAGAGAGAGAGGGTAGTCACTAGATGGTCAGGAGAGACCTGGGAGAGAGAGAGGGTAGTCACTAGATGGTCAGGAGAGACCTGGGGAGAGAGAGAGGGTAGTCACTAGATGGTCAGGAGAGACCTGGGGAGAGAGAGAGGGTAGTCACTAGATGGTCAGGAGAGACCTGGGGAGAGAGAGAGGGTAGTCACTAGATGGTCGTGTGTGTGTGTCTGTGTTTGTGTGTGTGTGTGTGTGTGTGTGTGTGTGTGTGTGTGTGTGTGTGTGTGTGTGTGTGTGTGTGTGTGTGTGTGTGTGTGTGTGTGTGTGTGTGTGTGTGTGTATGTAATAGACTCAGGTCATTGAACCGTTCCCCCATCGTGTGTTTGTCTATGCTGTGATCTGACCCGTTGGCTCGTGTTGACGTAGCTGAGTGGGATGGTAGTGGGACCTTGACCTCCATGCTGTTGACTGGTTGAAGATCCCAGACAGACACCAGGCGTCTGCTCATAATGTCTCCTCCCAGACGGACACCAGGCGTCTGCTCATAATGTCTCCTCCCAGACGGACACCAGGCGTCTGCTCATAATGTCTCCTCCCAGACAGACACCTCCCAGACAGACACCAGGCCTCTGCTCATAATGTCTCCTCCCGGACAGACACCAGGCGTCTGCTCATAATGTCTCCTCCCAGACGGACACCAGGCGTCTGCTCATAATGTCTCCTCCCAGACAGACACCTCCCAGACAGACATCAGGCCTCTGCTCATAATGTCTCCTCCCAGACAGACACCAGTCCTCCCAGACAGACACCAGGCCTCTGCTCATAATGTGTCCTCCCAGACAGACACCAGTCCTCCCAGACAGACACTAGGCCTCTGTTCATAATGTCTCCTCCCAGACAGACACCAGGCGTCTGCTCATAATGTCTCCTCCCAGACGGACACCAGGCGTCTGCTCATAATGTCTCCTCCCAGACAGACACCAGGCGTCTGCTCATAATGTCTCCTCCCAGACAGACACCAGGCGTCTGCTCATAATGTCTCCTCCCAGACAGACACCAGGCGTCTGCTCATAATGTCTCCTCCCAGACAGACACCAGGCGTCTGCTCAAAATGTCTCCTCCCAGACAGACACCAGGCGTCTGCTCATAATGTCTCCTCCCAGACAGACACCAGGCGTCTGCTCATAATGTCTCCTCCCAGACAGACACCAGGCGTCGGCTCATAATGTCTCCTCCCAGACAGACACCAGGCGTCGGCTCATAATGTCTCCTCCCAGACAGACACCAGGCGTCGGCTCATAATGTCTCCTCCCAGACAGACACCAGGCGTCGGCTCATAATGTCTCCTCCCAGACAGACACCAGGCGTCGGCTCATAATGTCTCCTTCCAGACAGACACCAGGCGTCTGCTCATAATGTCTCCTCCCAGACAGACACCAGGCGTCGGCTCATAATGTCTCCTCCCAGACGGACACCAGGCGTCTGCTCATAATGTCTCCTCCCAGACAGACACCAGGCGTCTGCTCATAATGTCTCCTCCCAGACAGACACCAGGCCTCTGCTCATAATGTCTCCTCCCAGACAGACACCAGGCGTCTGCTCATAATGTCTCCTCCCAGACAGACACCAGGCGTCGGCTCATAATGTCTCCTCCCAGACAGACACCAGGCGTCTGCTCATAATGTCTCCTCCCAGACAGACACCAGGCGTCTGCTCATAATGTCTCCTCCCAGACAGACACCAGTCCTCTGCTCATAATGTCTCCTCCCAGACAGACACCAGGCGTCGGCTCATAATGTCTCCTCCCAGACAGACACCAGTCCTCTGCTCATAATGTCTCCTCCCAGACAGACACCAGGCGTCTGCTCATAATGTGTCCTCCCAGAGAGACACCAGGCGTCTGCTCATAATGTCTCCTCCCAGACAGACACCAGGCGTCTGCTCATAATGTCTCCTCCCAGACAGACACCAGGCCTCTGCTCATAATGTCTCCTCCCAGACAGACACCAGGCGTCTGCTCATAATGTCTCCTCCCAGACAGACACCAGGCGTCTGCTCATAATGTCTCCTCCCAGACAGACACCAGGCGTCTGCTCATAATGTCTCCTCCCAGACAGACACCAGGCGTCGGCTCATAATGTCTCCTCCCAGACAGACACCAGTCCTCTGCTCATAATGTCTCCTCCCAGACAGACACCAGGCCTCTGCTCATAATGTCTCCTCCCAGACAGACACCAGGCCTCTGCTCATAATGTCTCCTCCCAGACAGACACCAGGCGTCGGCTCATAATGTCTCCTCCCAGACAGACACCAGGCGTCGGCTCATAATGTCTCCTCCCAGACAGACACCAGGCGTCGGCTCATAATGTCTCCTCCCAGAGAGACACCAGGCCTCTGCTCATAATGTCTCCTCCCAGACAGACACCAGGCGTCGGCTCATAATGTCTCCTCCCAGATAGACACCAGGCCTCTGCTCATAATGTCTCCTCCCAGACAGACACCAGTCCTCTGCTCATAATGTCTCCTCCCAGACAGACACCAGGCGTCTGCTCATAATGTCTCCTCCCAGACAGACACCAGGCGTCGGCTCATAATGTCTCCTCCCAGACAGACACCAGGCGTCGGCTCATAATGTCTCCTCCCAGACAGACACCAGGCGTCTGCTCATAATGTCTCCTCCCAGACAGACACCAGGCCTCTGCTCATAATGTCTCCTCCCAGACAGACACCAGGCGTCTGCTCATAATGTCTCCTCCCAGACAGACACCAGGCCTCTGCTCATAATGTCTCCTCCCAGACAGACACCAGGCGTCTGCTCATAATGTCTCCTCCCAGACAGACACCAGGCGTCGGCTCATAATGTCTCCTCCCAGACAGACACCAGGCGTCGGCTCATAATGTCTCCTCCCAGACAGACACCAGGCGTCTGCTCATAATGTCTCCTCCCAGACAGACACCAGGCGTCGGCTCATAATGTCTCCTCCCAGACAGACACCAGGCGTCTGCTCATAATGTCTCCTCCCAGACAGACACCAGGCGTCTGCTCATAATGTCTCCTCCCAGACAGACACCAGGCGTCTGCTCATAATGTCTCCTCCCAGAGAGACACCAGGCGTCTGCTCATAATGTCTCCTCCCAGACAGACACCAGGCGTCTGCTCATAATGTCTCCTCCCAGACAGACACCAGGCGTCTGCTCATAATGTCTCCTCCCAGACAGACACCAGGCGTCTGCTCATAATGTCTCCTCCCAGACAGACACCAGGCGTCTGCTCATAATGTCTCCTCCCAGACGGACACCAGGCGTCTGCTCATAATGTCTCCTCCCAGACGGACACCAGGCGTCTGCTCATAATGTCTCCTCCCAGACGGACACCAGGCGTCTGCTCATAATGTCTCCTCCCAGACAGACACCAGGCGTCTGCTCATAATGTCTCCTCCCAGACAGACACCAGGCGTCGGCTCATAATGTCTCCTCCCAGACAGACACCAGGCCTCTGCTCATAATGTCTCCTCCCAGACGGACACCAGGCGTCTGCTCATAATGTCTCCTCCCAGACAGACACCAGGCGTCTGCTCATAATGTCTCCTCCCAGACAGACACCAGGCGTCTGCTCATAATGTCTCCTCCCAGGCCTCTGCTCATAATGTCTCCTCCCAGACGGACACCAGGCCTCTGCTCATAATGTCTCCTCCCAGGCCTCTGCTCATAATGTCTCCTCCCAGACAGACACCAGGCGTCTGCTCATAATGTCTCCTCCCAGACAGACACCAGGCGTCTGCTCATAATGTCTCCTCCCAGACAGACACCAGGCGTCTGCTCATAATGTCTCCTCCCAGACAGACACCAGGCGTCTGCTCAAAATGTCTCCTCCCAGACAGACACCAGGCGTCTGCTCATAATGTCTCCTCCCAGACAGACACCAGGCGTCTGCTCATAATGTCTCCTCCCAGACAGACACCAGGCGTCGGCTCATAATGTCTCCTCCCAGACAGACACCAGGCGTCGGCTCATAATGTCTCCTCCCAGACAGACACCAGGCGTCGGCTCATAATGTCTCCTCCCAGACAGACACCAGGCGTCGGCTCATAATGTCTCCTCCCAGACAGACACCAGGCGTCGGCTCATAATGTCTCCTTCCAGACAGACACCAGGCGTCTGCTCATAATGTCTCCTCCCAGACAGACACCAGGCGTCGGCTCATAATGTCTCCTCCCAGACGGACACCAGGCGTCTGCTCATAATGTCTCCTCCCAGACAGACACCAGGCGTCTGCTCATAATGTCTCCTCCCAGACAGACACCAGGCCTCTGCTCATAATGTCTCCTCCCAGACAGACACCAGGCGTCTGCTCATAATGTCTCCTCCCAGACAGACACCAGGCGTCGGCTCATAATGTCTCCTCCCAGACAGACACCAGGCGTCTGCTCATAATGTCTCCTCCCAGACAGACACCAGGCGTCTGCTCATAATGTCTCCTCCCAGACAGACACCAGTCCTCTGCTCATAATGTCTCCTCCCAGACAGACACCAGGCGTCGGCTCATAATGTCTCCTCCCAGACAGACACCAGTCCTCTGCTCGTAATGTCTCCTCCCAGACAGACACCAGGCGTCTGCTCATAATGTGTCCTCCCAGAGAGACACCAGGCGTCTGCTCATAATGTCTCCTCCCAGACAGACACCAGGCGTCTGCTCATAATGTCTCCTCCCAGACAGACACCAGGCCTCTGCTCATAATGTCTCCTCCCAGACAGACACCAGGCGTCTGCTCATAATGTCTCCTCCCAGACAGACACCAGGCGTCTGCTCATAATGTCTCCTCCCAGACAGACACCAGGCGTCTGCTCATAATGTCTCCTCCCAGACAGACACCAGGCGTCGGCTCATAATGTCTCCTCCCAGACAGACACCAGTCCTCTGCTCATAATGTCTCCTCCCAGACAGACACCAGGCCTCTGCTCATAATGTCTCCTCCCAGACAGACACCAGGCCTCTGCTCATAATGTCTCCTCCCAGACAGACACCAGGCGTCGGCTCATAATGTCTCCTCCCAGACAGACACCAGGCGTCGGCTCATAATGTCTCCTCCCAGACAGACACCAGGCGTCGGCTCATAATGTCTCCTCCCAGAGAGACACCAGGCCTCTGCTCATAATGTCTCCTCCCAGACAGACACCAGGCGTCGGCTCATAATGTCTCCTCCCAGATAGACACCAGGCCTCTGCTCATAATGTCTCCTCCCAGACAGACACCAGTCCTCTGCTCATAATGTCTCCTCCCAGACAGACACCAGGCGTCTGCTCATAATGTCTCCTCCCAGACAGACACCAGGCGTCGGCTCATAATGTCTCCTCCCAGACAGACACCAGGCGTCGGCTCATAATGTCTCCTCCCAGACAGACACCAGGCGTCTGCTCATAATGTCTCCTCCCAGACAGACACCAGGCCTCTGCTCATAATGTCTCCTCCCAGACAGACACCAGGCGTCTGCTCATAATGTCTCCTCCCAGACAGACACCAGGCCTCTGCTCATAATGTCTCCTCCCAGACAGACACCAGGCGTCTGCTCATAATGTCTCCTCCCAGACAGACACCAGGCGTCGGCTCATAATGTCTCCTCCCAGACAGACACCAGGCGTCGGCTCATAATGTCTCCTCCCAGACAGACACCAGGCGTCTGCTCATAATGTCTCCTCCCAGACAGACACCAGGCGTCGGCTCATAATGTCTCCTCCCAGACAGACACCAGGCGTCTGCTCATAATGTCTCCTCCCAGACAGACACCAGGCGTCTGCTCATAATGTCTCCTCCCAGACAGACACCAGGCGTCTGCTCATAATGTCTCCTCCCAGAGAGACACCAGGCGTCTGCTCATAATGTCTCCTCCCAGACAGACACCAGGCGTCTGCTCATAATGTCTCCTCCCAGACAGACACCAGGCGTCTGCTCATAATGTCTCCTCCCAGACAGACACCAGGCGTCTGCTCATAATGTCTCCTCCCAGACAGACACCAGGCGTCTGCTCATAATGTCTCCTCCCAGACGGACACCAGGCGTCTGCTCATAATGTCTCCTCCCAGACGGACACCAGGCGTCTGCTCATAATGTCTCCTCCCAGACAGACACCAGGCGTCTGCTCATAATGTCTCCTCCCAGACAGACACCAGGCGTCTGCTCATAATGTCTCCTCCCAGACAGACACCAGGCGTCGGCTCATAATGTCTCCTCCCAGACAGACACCAGGCCTCTGCTCATAATGTCTCCTCCCAGACGGACACCAGGCGTCTGCTCATAATGTCTCCTCCCAGACAGACACCAGGCGTCTGCTCATAATGTCTCCTCCCAGACAGACACCAGGCGTCTGCTCATAATGTCTCCTCCCAGGCCTCTGCTCATAATGTCTCCTCCCAGACGGACACCAGGCCTCTGCTCATAATGTCTCCTCCCAGGCCTCTGCTCATAATGTCTCCTCCCAGACAGACACCAGGCGTCTGCTCATAATGTCTCCTCCCAGACAGACACCAGGCCTCTGCTCATAATGTCTCCTCCCAGACAGACACCAGGCGTCGGCTCATAATGTCTCCTCCCAGACAGACACCAGGCGTCTGCTCATAATGTCTCCTCCCAGACAGACACCAGGCCTCTGCTCATAATGTCTCCTCCCAGACAGACACCAGGCCTCTGCTCATAATGTCTCCTCCCAGACAGACACCAGGCGTCGGCTCATAATGTCTCCTCCCAGACGGACACCAGGCCTCTGCTCATAATGTCTCCTCCCAGACAGACACCAGGCGTCTGCTCATAATGTCTCCTCCCAGACGGACACCAGGCCTCTGCTCATAATGTCTCCTCCCAGACAGACACCAGGCGTCTGCTCATAATGTCTCCTCCCAGACAGACACCAGGCCTCTGCTCATGTCTCCTCTTTTCTCTTTTTTTACAGGAATATTTCTATCCTCAATATGTCTGTAAGTATCAGCCGTTCTGCACTCAGTTGAAGTCCTTCTGTTTTCACCCATATTTCCATGAATAACATCTAGTGATACAGAATCTAGCTAAACCCTCAGCCTCATTTCCTCAGTGAGTTATCATATGACTGATGCCAGCTAATATAACCCCACTGTGTTGCTGTCTGATGATATGACTGATGCCAGCTGATATAACCCCACTGTGTTGCTGTCTGATGATATGACTGATGCCAGCTAATATAACCCCACTGTGTTGCTGTCTGATGATATGACTGATGCCAGCTAATATAACCCCACTGTATTGCTGTCTGATGATATGACTGATGCCAGCTAATATAACCCCACTGTGTTGCTGTCTGATGATATGACTGATGCCAGCTAATATAACCCCACTGTATTGTGTTGCTGTCTGATGATATGACTGATGCCAGCTGATATAACCCCACTGTATTGCTGTCTGTCTGATGATATGACTGATGCCAGCTAATATAACCCCACTGTGTTGCTGTCTGATGATATGACTGATGCCAGCTGATATAACCCCACTGTATTGCTGTCTGTCTGATGATATGACTGATGCCAGCTGATATAACCCCACTGTATTGCTGTCTGATGATATGACTGATGCCAGCTAATATAACCCCACTGTATTGCTGTCTGATGATATGACTGATGCCAGCTAATGTAACCCCACTGTATTGCTGTCTGATGATATGACTGATGCCAGCTAATATAACCCCAATATAACCCCACTGTGTTGCTGTCTGATGATATGACTGATGCCAGCTGATATAACCCCACTGTATTGCTGTCTGTCTGATGATATGACTGATGCCAGCTAATATAACCCCACTGTATTGCTGTCTGATGATATGACTGATGCCAGCTGATATAACCCCACTGTGTTGCTGTCTGATGATATGACTGATGCCAGCTAATATAACCCCACTGTGTTGCTGTCTGATGATATGACTGATGCCAGCTGATATAACCCCACTGTATTGCTGTCTGTCTGATGATATGACTGATGCCAGCTGATATAACCCCACTGTGTTGCTGTCTGATGATATGACTGATGCCAGCTGATATAACCCCACTGTATTGCTGTCTGTCTGATGATATGACTGATGCCAGCTAATATAACCCCACTGTATTGCTGTCTGATGATATGACTGATGCCAGCTAATATAACCCCACTGTGTTGCTGTCTGTCTGTCTAAGGATATGACTGATGCCAGCTGATATAACCCCACTGTGTTGCTGTCTGTCGGATAATATGACTGATGCCAGCTAATATAACCCCACTGTGTTGCTGTCTGTCTGATGATCTGACTGATGCCAGCTCATATAACCCCACTGTATTGCTGTCTGTCTGATGATATGACTGATGCCAGCTAATATAACCCCACTGTGTTGCTGTCTGTCTGATGATATGACTGATGCCAGCTAATATAACCCCACTGTATTGCTGTCTGATGATATGACTGATGCCAGCTAATATAACCCCACTGTATTGCTGTCTGTCTGATGATATGACTGATGCCAGCTCATATAACCCCACTGTATTGCTGTCTGTCTGATGATCTGACTGATGCCAGCTCATATAACCCCACTGTATTGCTGTCTGTCTGATGATATGACTGATGCCAGCTCATATAACCCCACTGTATTGTATTGCTGTCTGTCTGATGATATGACTGATGCCAGCTAATATAACCCCACTGTATTGCTGTCTGTCTGATGATATGACTGATGCCAGCTAATATAACCCCACTGTGTTGCTGTCTGTCTGATGGTATGACTGATGCCAGCTAATATAACCCCACTGTATTGCTGTCTGTCTGATAATATGACTGATGCCAGCTGATATAAACCCCCACTGTATTGCTGTCTGTCTGATGATATGACTGATGCCAGCTGATATAACCCCACTGTATTGCTGTCTGATGATATGACTGATGCCAGCTAATATAATCCTACTGTATTGCTGTCTGATAATATGACTGATGCCAGCTGATATAAACCCCCACTGTATTGCTGTCTGTCTGATGATATGACTGATGCCAGCTAATATAACCCCACTGTGTTACTGTCTGTCTGATGATATGACTGATGCCAGCTAATATAACCCCACTGTATTGCTGTCTGTCTGATGATATGACTGATGCCAGCTGATATAACCCCACTGTGTTGCTGTCTGTCTGATGATATGACTGATGCCAGCTGATATAAACCCCCACTGTATTGTATTGCTGTCTGTCTGGTGATATGACTGATGCCAGCTAATATAATCCCACTGTATTGCTGTCTGTCTGATGAAATGACTGATGCCAGCTGATATAACCCCACTGTGTTGCTGTCTGTCTGATGATATGACTGATGCCAGCTGATATAACCCCACTGTATTGCTGTCTGATGATATGACTGATGCCAGCTGATATAACCCCACTGTATTGCTGTCTGTCTGATGATATGACTGATGCCAGCTGATATAACCCCACTGTATTGCTGTCTGTCTGATGATATGACTGATGCCAGCTAATATAACCCCACTGTGTTGCTGTCTGTCTGATGATATGACTGATGCCAGCTGATATAACCCCACTGTGTTGCTGTCTGTCTGATGATATGACTGATGCCAGCTGATATAAACCCACTGTATTGCTGTCTGTCTGATGATATGACTGATGCCAGCTAATATAACCCCACTGTATTGCTGTCTGTCTGATGATATGACTGATGCCAGCTAATATAACCCCACTGTATTGTGTTGCTGTCTGTCTGATGATATGACTGATGCCAGCTAATATAACCCCACTGTATTGCTGTCTGATGATATGAATGATGCCAGCTAATATAACCCCACTGTATTGCTGTCTGGTGATATGACTGATGCCAGCTGATATAAACCCCCGCTGTATTGTATTGCTGTCTGTCTGATGATATGACTGATGCCAGCTAATATAACCCCACTGTATTGCTGTCTGATGATATGACTGATGCCAGCTAATATAACCCCACTGTGTTGCTGTCTGATGATATGACTGATGCCAGCTAATATAACCCCACTGTATTGCTGTCTGATGATATGACTGATGCCAGCTGATATAAACCCACTGTGTTGCTGTCTGTCTGATGATATGACTGATGCCAGCTGATATAAACCCACTGTATTGCTGTCTGTCTGATGATATGACTGATGCCAGCTGATATAACCCCACTGTATTGCTGTCTGTCTGATGATATGACTGATGCCAGCTAATATAAACCCCACTGTGTTGCTGTCTGATGATATGACTGATGCCAGCTGATATAACCCCACTGTATTGCTGTCTGTCTGATGATATGACTGATGCCAGCTAATATAACCCCACTGTATTGCTGTCTGTCTGATGATATGACTGATGCCAGCTGATATAACCCCACTGTATTGCTGTCTGTCTGATGATATGACTGATGCCAGCTAATATAACCCCACTGTATTGCTGTCTGTCTGATGATATGACTGATGCCAGCTAATATAACCCCACTGTATTGCTGTCTGTCTGATGATATGACTGATGCCAGCTAATATAACCCCACTGTATTGCTGTCTGATGACATGACTGATGCCAGCTGATATAAACCCACTGTGTTGCTGTCTGATGATATGACTGATGCCAGCTGATATAACCCCACTGTATTGCTGTCTGATGATATGACTGATGCCAGCTAATATAACCCCACTGCATTGCTGTCTGTCTGATGATATGACTGATGCCAGCTGATATAACCCCACTGTATTGCTGTCTGTCTGATGATATGACTGATGCCAGCTGATATAACCCCACTGTATTGCTGTCTGATGATATGACTGATGCCAGCTGATATAACCCCACTGTATTGCTGTCTGTCTGATGATATGACTGATGCCAGCTGATATAACCCCACTGTGTTGCTGTCTGATGATATGACTGATGCCAGCTAATATAACCCCACTGTGTTGCTGTCTGTCTGATGATATGACTGATGCCAGCTAATATAACCCCACTGTATTGCTGTCTGTCTGATGATATGACTGATGCCAGCTGATATAACCCCACTGTATTGCTGTCTGTCTGATGATATGACTGATGCCAGCTGATATAACCCCACTGTATTGCTGTCTGATGATATGACTGATGCCAGCTAATATAACCCCACTGTGTTGCTGTCTGTCTGATGATATGACTGATGCCAGCTGATATAACCCCACTGTATTGCTGTCTGTCTGATGATATGACTGATGCCAGCTAATATAACCCCACTGTATTGCTGTCTGATGATATGACTGATGCCAGCTGATATAACCCCACTGTGTTGCTGTCTGTCTGATGATATGACTGATGCCAGCTGATATAACCCCACTGTATTGCTGTCTGATGATATGACTGATGCCAGCTGATATAACCCCACTGTATTGCTGTCTGATGATATGACTGATGCCAGCTAATATAACCCCACTGTATTGCTGTCTGTCTGATGATATGACTGATGCCAGCTAATATAACCCCACTGTATTGCTGTCTGATGATATGACTGATGCCAGCTAATATAACCCCACTGTGTTGCTGTCTGTCTGATGATATGACTGATGCCAGCTAATATAACCCCACTGTATTGGTGTCTGATGATATGACTGATGCCAGCTGATATAACCCCACTGTGTTGCTGTCTGATGATATGACTGATGCCAGCTGATATAAACCCCACTGTATTGCTGTCTGATGATATGACTGATGCCAGCTGATATAACCCCACTGTATTGCTGTCTGTCTGATGATATGACTGATGCCAGCTAATATAACCCCACTGTATTGCTGTCTGATGATATGACTGATGCCAGCTAATATAACCCCACTGTATTGCTGTCTGTCTGATGATATGACTGATGCCAGCTGATATAACCCCACTGTATTGCTGTCTGATGATATGACTGATGCCAGCTAATATAACCCCACTGTATTGCTGTCTGTCTGATGATATGACTGATGCCAGCTGATATAACCCCACTGTATTGCTGTCTGATGATATGACTGATGCCAGCTAATATAACCCCACTGTATTGCTGTCTGATGATATGACTGATGCCAGCTGATATAAACCCCACTGTATTGCTGTCTGATGATATGACTGATGCCAGCTGATATAACCCCACTGTGTTGTGTTTCAGTTTGTCTGGGTTCGCATCGTGTCGGCATCAACAACCACAACTCCGGAGACTCCAACGTCCCTTCAAACCTCAGGACTTGTGTCAGAGGTTGGTAAAGGTTAGAGATGGTCAGGACCTGGTGAAGGTTAGAGATGGTCAGGACCTGGTAAAGGTTAGAGATGGTCAGGACCTGGTGAAGGTTAGAGATGGTCAGGACCTGGTGAAGGTTAGAGATGGTCAGGACCTGGTGAAGGTTAGAGATGGTCAGGACCTGGTAAAGGTTAGAGATGGTCAGGACCTGGTGAAGGTTAGAGATGGTCAGGACCTGGTAAAGGTTGGTAAAGGTTAGAGACGGTGGTTTGGGGTTCAGAGGTTAGGACTACGGGTTGGTTTAGGGAAGGGTTGTCAAATGTATTTGTTTGACCCCCTGGTTTAGGGGTAGGGTGCTGGCCACCAGACCGTGTGTTTGACCCCCCTGGTTTAGGGGTAGGGTGCTGGCCACCAGACCGTGTGTTTGACCCCCCTGGTTTAGGGGTAGGGTGCTGGTCCACCGGGCCGTATGTTTGACCCCCTGGTTTAGGGGTAGGGGGCTGGCCACCAGACCGTGTGTTTGACCCCCCTGGTTTAGGGGTAGGGGGCTGGTCCACCGGGCCGTATGTTTGACCCCCTGGTTTAGGGGTAGGGGGCTGGCCACCAGACCGTGTGTTTGACCCCCCTGGTTTAGGGAAGGGGGCTGGCCACCAGACCGTGTGTTTGACCCCCCTGGTTTAGAGGGTAGGGTGCTGGCCACCAGGCCGTATGTTTGACCCCCTGGTTTAGGGGTAGGGTGCTGGCCCACAGGCCGTATGTTTGACCCCCTGGTTTAGGGGTAGGGTGCTGGCCCACGGGCCGTATGTTTGACCCCCTGGTTTAGGGGTAGGGTGCTGGCCACCAGACCGTGTGTTTGACCCCCTGGTTTAGGGGTAGGGTGCTGGCCCACAGGCCGTATGTTTGACCCCCTGGTTTAGGGGTAGGGTGCTGGCCCACGGGCCGTATGTTTGACCCCCTGGTTTAGGGGTAGGGTGCTGGCCACCGGGCCGTATGTTTGACCCCCCTGGTTTAGGGGTAGGGTGCTGGCCCACCGGGCCGTATAGTTGACCCCCTGGTTTAGGGGTAGGGTGCTGGCCCACGGGCCGTATGTTTGACCCCCCTGGTTTAGGGGTAGGGTGCTTGCCACCAGACCGTGTGTTTGACCCCCCTGGTTTAGGGGTAGGGTGCTGGTCCCTGGTAACTCTGTGTGTGTGTGTGTGTGTGTGTGTGTGTGTGTGTGTGTGTGTGTGTGTGTGTGTGTGTGTGTGTGTGTGTGTGTGTGTGTGTTGTTCTGCAGAGATCAGTGACCAGTGCCTTCCGTTTCCATGTTACAAGGAGGGTTCTGAACGCTGCATCGATGGACAGGCCTCCTTCACCTGTCGGTGTCGACCAGGCTGGAAGGGCCCGCGCTGTGAGGATGGTAGGTACCAGACAGACAGGGTTAGACGGGCCTCCTTCACCTGTCGGTGTCGACCAGGCTGGAAGGGCCCGCGCTGTGAGGATGGTAGGTACCAGACAGACAGGGTTAGACGGGCCTCCTTCACCTGTCGGTGTCGACCAGGCTGGAAGGGCCCGCGCTGTGAGGATGGTAGGTACCAGACAGACAGGGTCAGACAGGCCTCCTTCACCTGTCGGTGTCGACCAGGCTGGAAGGGCCCGCGCTGTGAGGATGGTAGGTACCAGACAGACAGGGTCAGACAGGCCTCCTTCACCTGTCGGTGTCGACCAGGCTGGAAGGGCCCGCGCTGTGAGGATGGTAGGTACCAGACAGACAGGGTCAGACAGGCCTCCTTCACCTGTCGGTGTCGACCAGGCTGGAAGGGCCCGCGCTGTGAGGATGGTAGGTACCAGACAGACAGGGTCAGACAGGCCTCCTTCACCTGTCGGTGTCGACCAGGCTGGAAGGGCCCGCGCTGTGAGGATGGTAGGTACCAGACAGACAGGGTCAGACAGGGCCTCCTTCACCTGTCGGTGTCGACCAGGCTGGAAGGGCCCGCGCTGTGAGGATGGTAGGTACCAGACAGACAGGGTCAGACGGGCCTCCTTCACCTGTCGGTGTCGACCAGGCTGGAAGGGCCCGCCGCTGTGAGGATGGTAGGTACCAGACAGACAGGGTCAGACGGGCCTCCTTCACCTGTCGGTGTCGACCAGGCTGGAAGGGCCCGCGCTGTGAGGATGGTAGGTACCAGACAGACAGGGTCAGACGGGCCTCCTTCACCTGTCGGTGTCGACCAGGCTGGAAGGGCCCGCGCTGTGAGGATGGTAGGTACCAGACAGACAGGGTCAGACGGGCCTCCTTCACCTGTCGGTGTCGACCAGGCTGGAAGGGCCCGCGCTGTGAGGATGGTAGGTACCAGACAGACAGGGTCAGACGGGCCTCCTTCACCTGTCGGTGTCGACCAGGCTGGAAGGGCCCGCGCTGTGAGGATGGTAGGTACCAGACAGACAGGGTCAGACGGGCCTCCTTCACCTGTCGGTGTCGACCAGGCTGGAAGGGCCCGCGCTGTGAGGATGGTAGGTACCAGACAGACAGGGTCAGACGGGCCTCCTTCACCTGTCGGTGTCGACCAGGCTGGAAGGGCCCGCGCTGTGAGGATGGTAGGTACCAGACAGACAGGGTCAGACGGGCCTCCTTCACCTGTCGGTGTCGACCAGGCTGGAAGGGCCCCGCGCTGTGAGGATGGTAGGTACCAGACAGACAGGGTCAGACGGGCCTCCTTCACCTGTCGGTGTCGACCAGGCTGGAAGGGCCCGCGCTGTGAGGATGGTAGGTACCAGACAGACAGGGTCAGACGGGCCTCCTTCACCTGTCGGTGTCGACCAGGCTGGAAGGGCCCGCGCTGTGAGGATGGTAGGTACCAGACAGACAGGGTCAGACGGGCCTCCTTCACCTGTCGGTTGTCGACCAGGCTGGAAGGGCCCGCGCTGTGAGGATGGTAGGTACCAGACAGACAGGGTCAGACGGGCCTCCTTCACCTGTCGGTGTCGACCAGGCTGGAAGGGCCCGCGCTGTGAGGATGGTAGGTACCAGACAGACAGGGTCAGACGGGCCTCCTTCACCTGTCGGTGTCGACCAGGCTGGAAGGGCCCGCGCTGTGAGGATGGTAGGTACCAGACAGACAGGGTCAGACGGGCCTCCTTCACCTGTCGGTGTCGACCAGGCTGGAAGGGCCCGCGCTGTGAGGATGGTAGGTACCAGACAGACAGGGTCAGACGGGCCTCCTTCACCTGTCGGTGTCGACCAGGCTGGAAGGGCCCGCGCTGTGTGAGGATGGTAGGGTACCAGACAGGACAGGGTCAGACGGGCCTCCTTCACCTGTCGGTGTCGACCAGGCTGGAAGGGCCCGCGCTGTGAGGATGGTAGGTACCAGACAGACAGGGTCAGACGGGCCTCCTTCACCTGTCGGTGTCGACCAGGCTGGAAGGGCCCGCGCTGTGAGGATGGTAGGTACCAGACAGACAGGGTCAGACGGGCCTCCTTCCCCTGTCGGTGTCGACCAGGCTGGAAGGGCCCGCGCTGTGAGGATGGTAGGTACCAGACAGACAGGGTCAGACGGGCCTCCTCACCTGTCGGTGTCGACCAGGCTGGAAGGGCCCGCGCTGTGAGGATGGTAGGTACCAGACAGACAGGGTCAGACGGGCCTCCTTCACCTGTCGGTGTCGACCAGGCTGGAAGGGCCCGCGCTGTGAGGATGGTAGGTACCAGACAGACAGGGTCAGACGGGCCTCCTTCACCTGTCGGTGTCGACCAGGCTGGAAGGGCCCGCGCTGTGAGGATGGTAGGTACCAGACAGACAGGGTCAGACGGGCCTCCTTCACCTGTCGGTGTCGACCAGGCTGGAAGGGCCCGCGCTGTGAGGATGGTAGGTACCAGACAGACAGGGTCAGACGGGCCTCCTTCACCTGTCGGTGTCGACCAGGCTGGAAGGGCCCGCGCTGTGAGGATGGTAGGTACCAGACAGACAGGGTCAGACGGGCCTCCTTCACCTGTCGGTGTCGACCAGGCTGGAAGGGCCCGCGCTGTGAGGATGGTAGGTACCAGACAGACAGGGTCAGACGGGCCTCCTTCACCTGTCGGTGTCGACCAGGCTGGAAGGGCCCGCGCTGTGAGGATGGTAGGTACCAGACAGACAGGGTCAGACGGGCCTCCTTCACCTGTCGGTGTCGACCAGGCTGGAAGGGCCCGCGCTGTGAGGATGGTAGGTACCAGACAGACAGGGTCAGACGGGCCTCCTTCACCTGTCGGTGTCGACCAGGCTGGAAGGGCCCGCGCTGTGAGGATGGTAGGTACCAGACAGACAGGGTCAGACGGGCCTCCTTCACCTGTCGGTGTCGACCAGGCTGGAAGGGCCCCGCGCTGTGAGGATGGTAGGTACCAGACAGACAGGGTCAGACGGGCCTCCTTCACCTGTCGGTGTCGACCAGGCTGGAAGGGCCCGCGCTGTGAGGATGGTAGGTACCAGACAGACAGGGTCAGACGGGCCTCCTTCACCTGTCGGTGTCGACCAGGCTGGAAGGGCCCGCGCTGTGAGGATGGTAGGTACCAGACAGACAGGGTCAGACGGGCCTCCTTCACCTGTCGGTGTCGACCAGGCTGGAAGGGCCCGCGCTGTGAGGATGGTAGGTACCAGACAGACAGGGTCAGACGGGCCTCCTTCACCTGTCGGTGTCGACCAGGCTGGAAGGGCCCGCGCTGTGAGGATGGTAGGTACCAGACAGACAGGGTCAGACGGGCCTCCTTCACCTGTCGGTGTCGACCAGGCTGGAAGGGCCCGCGCTGTGAGGATGGTAGGTACCAGACAGACAGGGTCAGACGGGCCTCCTTCACCTGTCGGTGTCGACCAGGCTGGAAGGGCCCGCGCTGTGAGGATGGTAGGTACCAGACAGACAGGGTCAGACGGGCCTCCTTCACCTGTCGGTGTCGACCAGGCTGGAAGGGCCCGCGCTGTGAGGATGGTAGGTACCAGACAGACAGGGTCAGACGGGCCTCCTTCACCTGTCGGTGTCGACCAGGCTGGAAGGGCCCGCGCTGTGAGGATGGTAGGTACCAGACAGACAGGGTCAGACGGGCCTCCTTCACCTGTCGGTGTCGACCAGGCTGGAAGGGCCCGCGCTGTGAGGATGGTAGGTACCAGACAGACAGGGTCAGACGGGCCTCCTTCACCTGTCGGTGTCGACCAGGCTGGAAGGGCCCGCGCTGTGAGGATGGTAGGTACCAGACAGACAGGGTCAGACGGGCCTCCTTCACCTGTCGGTGTCGACCAGGCTGGAAGGGCCCGCGCTGTGAGGATGGTAGGTACCAGACAGACAGGGTCAGACGGGCCTCCTTCACCTGTCGGTGTCGACCAGGCTGGAAGGGCCCGCGCTGTGAGGATGGTAGGTACCAGACAGACAGGGTCAGACGGGCCTCCTTCACCTGTCGGTGTCGACCAGGCTGGAAGGGCCCGCGCTGTGAGGATGGTAGGTACCAGACAGACAGGGTCAGACGGGCCTCCTTCACCTGTCGGTGTCGACCAGGCTGGAAGGGCCCGCGCTGTGAGGATGGTAGGTACCAGACAGACAGGGTCAGACGGGCCTCCTTCACCTGTCGGTGTCGACCAGGCTGGAAGGGCCCGCGCTGTGAGGATGGTAGGTACCAGACAGACAGGGTCAGACGGGCCTCCTTCACCTGTCGGTGTCGACCAGGCTGGAAGGGCCCCGCGCTGTGAGGATGGTAGGTACCAGACAGACAGGGTCAGACGGGCCTCCTTCACCTGTCGGTGTCGACCAGGCTGGAAGGGCCCGCGCTGTGAGGATGGTAGGTACCAGACAGACAGGTCAGACGGGCCTCCTTCACCTGTCGGTGTCGACCAGGCTGGAAGGGCCCGCGCTGTGAGGATGGTAGGTACCAGACAGACAGGGTCAGACGGGCCTCCTTCACCTGTCGGTGTCGACCAGGCTGGAAGGGCCCGCGCTGTGAGGATGGTAGGTACCAGACAGACAGGGTCAGACGGGCCCTCCTTCACCTGTCGGTGTCGACCAGGCTGGAAGGGCCCCGCGCTGTGAGGATGGTAGGTACCAGACAGACAGGGTCAGACGGGCCTCCTTCACCTGTCGGTTGTCGACCAGGCTGGAAGGGCCCCGCGCTGTGAGGATGGTAGGTACCAGACAGACAGGGTCAGACGGGCCTCCTTCACCTGTCGGTGTCGACCAGGCTGGAAGGGCCCGCGCTGTGAGGATGGTAGGTACCAGACAGACAGGGTCAGACGGGCCTCCTTCACCTGTCGGTGTCGACCAGGCTGGAAGGGCCGCGCTTGTGAGGATGGTAGGTACCAGACAGACAGGGTCAGACGGGCCTCCTTCACCTGTCGGTGTCGACCAGGCTGGAAGGGCCCGCGCTGTGAGGATGGTAGGTACCAGACAGACAGGGTGTCCCCATACTAAAGATCTTTCCTATTGGGTCCTGGCTTAATACTGGGTCCTGTCTTAATACTGGGTCCTGGCTTAATACTGGGTCCTACTTAATACTGGGTCCTGGCTTAATACTGGGTCCTGGCTTAATACTGGGTCCTGGCTTAATACTGGGTCCTACTTAATACTGGGTCCTGGCTTAATACTGGGTCCTACTTAATACTGGGTCCTACTTAATACTGGTCTTACTTAATACTGGTTCCTACTTAATACTGGGTCCTGGCTTAATACTGGGTCCTACTTAATACTGGGTCCTGGCTTAATAATGGGTTCTGGCTTAATACTGGGTCCTGGCTTAATACTGGGTCCTACTTAATACTGGGTCCTGGCTTAATACAGGGTCCTGGCTTAATACTGGGTCCTACTTAATACTGGGTCCTGGCTTAATAAGGGGTCCTACTTAATACTGGGTCCTACTTAATACTGGGTCCTACTTAATACTGGGGTCCTGGCTTAATACTGGGTCCTACTTAATACTGGGTCCTGGCTTAATACTGGGTCCTGGGCTTAATACAGGGTTCCTGTCTTAATACTGGGTCTGGCTTAATACTGGGTCCTGGCTTAAATACTGGGTCCTGGCTTAATACTTGGGGTCCTGGCTAATACTGGGTCCTGGCTAATACAGGGTCCTGGCTTAATTACTGGGTCCTGGCTTAATACTGGGTCCTGGCTTAATACTGGGTCCTGGCTTAATACTGGGCCCTGGCTTAATACTGGGTCCTGGCTTAATACTGGGTCCTACTTAATACTGGGTCCCGGCTTAATACTGGGTCCCGGCTTAATACTGGGTCCTGGCTTAATACTGGGTCCTGGCTTAATACTCGGTCCTGGCTTAATACTGGGTCCTGGCTTAATACAGGGTCCTGGCTTAATACTGGGTCCTGGCTTAATACTGGGTCCTGGCTTAATACGGGGGGCTACTTAATACTGGGTCCTACTTAATACTGAGTCCTACTTAATACTGGGTCCTGGCTTAATACTGGGTTCTACTTAATACTGGGTACTACTTAATACTGGGTCCTGGCTTAATACTGGGTCCTGGCTTAATACTGGGTCCTGGCTTAATACTGGGTCCTACTTAATACTGGTCCTGGCTTAATACTGGGTCCTGGCTTAATACGGGGTCCTACTTAATACTGGGTCCTACTTAATACTGGGTCCTACTATACTGGGTCCTGGCTTAATCTGGGGTCCTACTTAATACTGGGTCCTACTTAATACTGGGTCCTACTTAATACTGGGTCCTGGCTTAATACTGGGTCCTACTTAATACTGGGTCCTGGCTTAATACTGGGTCCTGGCTTAATACTGGGTCCTGGCTAATACTGGGTCCTGGCTTAATACAGGGTCCTGGCTTAATACTGGGTCCTGGCTTAATACTGGGTCCTGGCTTAATACTGGGTCCTGGCTTAATACTGGGCCCTGGCTTAATACTGGGTCCTGGCTTAATACTGGGTCCTGGCTTAATACTGGGTCCTGGCTTAATACTGGGTCCTACTTAATACTGGGGTCCTACTTAATACTGGGTCCTGGCTTAATACTGGGTCCTACTTAATACTGGGTCCTACTTAATACTGGGTCCTGGCTTAATACTGGGTCCTGGCTAATACCGGGTCCTGGCTTAATACTGGGTCCTACTTAATACTGGGTCCTGGCTTAATACTGGGTCCTGGCTTAATACTGGGTCCGGCTAATACTAGGGTCCTGGCTTAATACTGGGTCCTACTTAATACTGGGTCCTACTTAATACTGGGTCCTGGCTTAATACTGGGTCTTACTTAATACTGGGTCCTGGCTTAATACTGGGTCCTGGCTTAATACTGGGTCCTACTTAATTCTGGGTCCTGGCTTAATACTGGGTCCTACTTAATACTGGGTCCTACTTAATACTGGGTCCTGGCTTAATACTGGGTCCTGGCTTAATACTGGGTCCTGGCTTAATACTGGGCGCTACTTAATACTGGGTCCTGGCTTAATACTGGGTCCTGGCTTAATTCTGGGTCCTGGCTTAATACTGGGTCTTACTTAATACTGGGTCCTGGCTTAATACTAGGTCCTGGCTTAATACTGGGTCCTACTTAATGCTGGGTCCTGGCTTAATACTGGGTCCTACTTAATACTGGGTCCTACTTAATACTGGGTCCTGGCTTAATACTGGGTCCTGGCTTAATACTGGGTCCTGGCTTAATACTGGGTCCTACTTAATACTGGGTCCTGGCTTAATACTGGGTCCTGGCTTAATACTGGGTCCTGGCTTAATACTGGGTCCTGGCTTAATACTGGGTCCTGGCTTAATACTGGGTCCTACGTAATACTGGGTCCTGGCTTAATACTGGGTCCTACTTAATACTGGGTCCTGGCTTAATACTGGGGCTACTTAATACTGGGTCCTACTTAATACTGGGTCCTACTTAATACTGGGTCCTACTTAATACTGGGTCCTACTTAATACTGGGTCCTGGCTTAATACTGGGTCCTGGCTTAATACCGGGTCCTGGCTTAATACTGGGTCCTACTTAATACTGGGTCCTGGCTTAATACTGGGTCCTGGCTTAATACTGGGTCCTGGCTTAATACTGGGTCCTACTTAATACTGGGTCCTGGCTTAATACTGGGTCCTGGCTTAATACTAGGTCCTGGCTTAATACTGGGTCCTACTTAATACTGGGTCCTGGCTTAATACTGGGTCCTGGCTTAATACTGGGTCCTGGCTTAATACTGGGTCTTACTTAATACTGTGTCCTGGCTTAATACTGGGTCCTGGCTTAATACTGGGTCCTACTTAATTCTGGGTCCTGGCTTAATACTGGGTCCTACTTAATACTGGGTCCTACTTAATACTGGGTCCTGGCTTAATACTGGGTCCTGGCTTAATACTGGGTCCTGGCTTAATACTGGGTCCTACTTAATACTGGGTCCTGGCTTAATACTGGGTCCTACTTAATGCTGAGTCCTGGCTTAATACTGGGTACTACTTAATACTGGGTTCTACTTAATACTGGGTCCTGGCTTAATACTGGGTCCTGGCTTAATACTGGGTCCTGGCTTAATACTGGGTCCTACTTAATCCTGGGTCCTGGCTTAATACTGGGTCCTGGCTTAATACTGGGTCCTGGCTTAATACTGCATCTTACTTAATACTGGGTCCTGGCTTAATACTGGGTCCTGGCTTAATACTGGGTCCTACTTAATACTGGGTCCTGGCTTAATACTGGGTCCTACTTAATACTGGGTCCTGGCTTAATACTGGGTCCTACTTAATACTGGGTCCTACTTAATACTGGTCCGGCCTTAATACTGGGTCCTGGCTACTGTCCTGGCTAATAATGGGTCCTACTTAATACTGGTCCCGGCTTATACTGGGTCCTGGCTTAATACTGGGTCCTGGCTTAATACTGGGTCCTACTTATACTGGGTCCTACTTAATTCTGGGTCCTGGCTTAATACTGGGTCCTGGCTTTAATACTGGGTCCTGGCTTAATACTGGGTCCTACTTAATACTGGGTTCTACTTAATACTGGGTCCTGGCTTTACTAATGGGTCCTGGCTTAATTACTGGGTCCTACTTAATACTGGGGTCCTGGCTTAATACTGGGTCCTGGCTTAATAATGGATCCTGGCTTAATACTGGGTACTACTTAATACTGGGTCCTGGCTTAATACTGGGTCTGGCTTAATACTTGGTCCTGGCGTAATACTGGGTCCTGGCTTAATACTGGGTCCTGGCTTAATACTAGGTCCTGGCTTTAATACTGGGTCCTACTTATACTGGGTCCTGGCTATACTGGGTCTGGCTTAATACTGGGCCTACTAATACTGGGTCCTCTGCTTAATAATGGGTCCTGGCTTAATACTGGGTCCTACTTAATACTGGGTCCTGGCTTAATACTGGGTCCTGGCTTAATACTAGGTCCTGGCTTAATACTGGGTCCTACTTAATACTGGGTCCTGGCTTAATACTGGGTCCTGGCTTAATACTGGGTCCTGGCTTAATACTGGGTCTTACTTAATACTGGGTCCTGGCTTAATACTGGGTCCTGGCTTAATACTGGGTCCTACTTAATTCTGGGTCCTGGCTTAATACTGGGTCCTACTTAATACTGGGTCCTACTTAATACTGGGTCCTGGGCTTAATACTGGGTCCTGGCTTAATACTGGGTCCTGGCTTAATACTGGGTCCCTACTTAATACTGGGTCCTGGCTTAATACTGGGTCCTGGCTTAATACTGGGTCTTACTTAATACTGGGTCCTGGCTTAGTACTAGGTCCTGGCTTAATACTGGGTCCTACTTAATGCTGGGTCCTGGCTTAATACTGGGTCCTACTTAATACTGGGTCCTACTTAATACTGGGTCCTGGCTTAATACTGGGTCCTGGCTTAATACTGGGTCCTGGCTTAATACTGGGTCCTACTTAATACTGGGTCCTGGCTTAATACTGGGTCCTGGCTTAATACTGGGTCTTACTTAATACTGGGTCCTGGCTTAATACTGGGTCCTGGCTTAATACTGGGTCCTACTTAATACTGGGTCCTGGCTTAATACTGGGTCCTACTTAATACTGGGTCCTGGCCTAATACTGGGTCCTACTTAATACTGGGTCCTACTTAATACTGGGTCCTGGCTTAATACTGGGTCCTGGCTTAATACTGGGTCCTGGCTTAATAATGGGTCCTACTTAATACTGGGTCCCGGCTTAATACTGGGTCCTGGCTTAATACTGGGTCCTGGCTTAATACTGGGTCCTACTTAATACTGGGTCCTACTTAATTCTGGGTCCTGGCTTAATACTGGGTCCTGGCTTAATACTGGGTCCTGGCTTAATACTGGGTCCTACTTAATACTGGGTCCTACTTAATACTGGGTCCTGGCTTAATACTGGGTCCTGGCTTAATACTGGGTCCTGGCTTAATACTGGGTCCTACTTAATACTGGGTCCTGGCTTAATACTGGTCCTGGCTTAATACTGGGTCCTACTTAATACTGGGTCCTGGCTTAATACTGGGTCCTGGCTTAATACTGGGTCCTGGCTTAATACTGGGTCCTACTTAATACTGGGTCCTGGCTTAATACTGGGTCCTACTTAATACTGGGTCCTGGCTTAATACAGGGTCCTGGCTTAATACTTGGTCGCTGGTTTGAATCCGTCTCAAACAGCTTGGCCAGAAATGTTGATGTTGCTGTTTTACTAGGTCACAGTTCCTCCCAGGAACAGGAACAGGAAGTTTATAGTCAATAAATCCATGTTTTGTTATTATTGAATAATGATGTTATTGATTGTTTTATTGATCAGACATCGACGAGTGTTCGGACCCAGATCACCAAGCCGGCTGCAACCAGAAGTGTTACAACTCCCCCGGGTCCTTCCGCTGTATGTGTGATGATGGATACCGGTTCAGAACCAACGACAAGATCCACTGTACAGGTAACAGTGTTCAGTACCGGTTCAGAACCAACGAGAAGATCCACTGTACAGGTAACAGGTAGTGTTATATAGATCCACTGTACAGGTAACAGGTAGTGTTATATAGATCCACTGTACAGGTAACAGGTAGTGTTATATAGATCCACTGTACAGGTAACAGGTAGTGTTATATAGATCCAGTTAGAATCTAGTTTAGAATCTAGTTTAGACTCTAGTTTAGACTCTAGTTTAGACTCTAGTTTAGAATCTAGTTTAGACTCTAGTTTAGAATCTAGTTTAGACTCTAGTTTAGACTCTAGTTTAGACTCTAGTTTAGACACTAGTTTAGAATCTAGTTTAGACTCTAGTTTAGACTCTAGTTTAGACTCTAGTTTAGACTCTAGTTTAGAATCTAGTTTAGACTCTAGTTTAGAATCTAGTTTAGACTCTAGTTTAGACTCTAGTTTAGAATCTAGTTTAGACTCTAGTTTAGACTCTAGTTTAGACACTAGTTTAGAATCTAGTTTAGACTCTAGTTTAGAATCTAGTTTAGACTCTAGTGTAGACTCTAGTTTAGACTCTAGTTTAGAATGTAGTCTAGACTGTAGAGTTGCAAATACTTATTTCCCTCATTAAAATGCAATACATTTTTGACATGCATTTTTCTGGATTTTTTAGTTGTTATTCTGTCTCTCACTGTTCAAATAAACCTACCATTAAAATTATAGACTGATCATTTCTTTATCAGTGGGCAAATGTACAAAATCAGCAGGGGGTCAAATACTTTTTCCCCCCACTGTACATAAGACTGTTTAAACCTCAGGGTCATTGACCATCGCTGTTACCAGAAACAGGCTTCCGTCTCAATGACTGTTTCTGCTTGTCCCACTTGTGTTAATGTTTGTGTGATTGTCTCATGACTAAACCAAACCTCCATATTAACAACTCACACTGAACATGTCAATATGTCTGTGTCTCTTCCTGTATCCCAGATAGTGTTTGCTGTACCCCAGTATCTCTGAGGAACCAGCTAAATGTGTTCCCCTCTCTGAGGAACCAGCTAAATGTATTCCCCTCTCTGAGGAACCAGCTAAATGTATTCCCCCTCCACAGATATCAATGAGTGTTTGCTGTACCCCAGTATCTGTGAGGAACCAGCTAAATGTGTCAACACCCCTGGCATGTATGAGTGCCAGTGTCCCCCGGGCTTCAATTACAACTTCACCTTGCGTTCCTGTTTGGGTGAGATGCCAGTCCACTGCACCCCCACGAGAAAGACACTATCACACACAGGAATATTTATTTTATTTTCATTTAACCTTTTTATCACGGCTGTCGAAAGGAGGAGCAGTGTGTGTGTCGTTCCACATTTTATTTATACTGTGAAACTATGCGATACATCTAAATAAACTAGAATAACAACAAACAAACAAACAAAAAACGTGATGCAGAGGTGAAACATACACTATTCAAAAAACAATCTCCCACAAAACCCAGGTGGGAAAAAAAAAAAACTACTTAAGTATGATCTCCAATTAGAGACAACGAGGACCAGCTGCCTCTAATTGGAGATCATCCCAAACAAAACCCCCAACATAGAAATACAATTTTTTTTAACCTAAACATAGAAATAGAAAACATAGAAACAAAAACCCTGTCACGCACTGACCTACTCTACCATAGAAAATAACATCTTTCTATGGTCAAGACGTGACACCTTTATTTAACTAGGCAAGTCAGTTTAAGAACAAATTCTTATTTACAATGACGGCCTAGGAACAGTGTGTTAACTGCCTTGTTCAGGGGCAGAACGGCAGATTTTTACCTTGTTCAGCTCGGGGATTTGATCTAGCAACCTTTCGGTTAACTAGCCCAACGCTCTAACCACTAGGCTACGCTGCTGGTTACTGGCCCAACGCTCTAACCACTAGGCTACCTGCTGGTTACTGGCCCAACGCTCTAACCACTAGGCTACCTGCTGGTTACTGGCCCAACGCTCTAACCACTAGGCTACCTGCTGGTTACTGGCCCAACGCTCTAACCACTAGGCTACCTGCTGGTTACTGGCCCAACGCTCTAACCACTAGGCTACCTGCTGGTTACTGTCCCAACGCTCTAACCACTAGGCTACCTGCTGGTTACTGGCCCAACCCCAACGCTCTAACCACTAGGCTACCTGCTGGTTACTGGACCAACGCTCTAACCACTAGGCTACCTGCTGGTTACTGGCCCAACGCTCTAACCACTAGGCTACCTGCTGGTTACTGGCCCAACGCTCTAACCACTAGGCTACCTGCTGGTTACTGGCCCAACGCTCTAACCACTAGGCTACCTGCTGGTTACTGGCCCAACGCTCTAACCACTAGGCTACCTGCTGGTTACTGGCCCAACGCTCTAACCACTAGGCTACCTGCCTCCTCTATGCTCTAACCACTAGGCTACCTGCTGGTTACTGTCCCAACGCTCTAACCATTAGGCTACCTGCTGGTTACTGGCCCAACGCTCTAACCACTAGGCTACCTGCTGGTTACTGGCCCAACGCTCTAACCACTAGGCTACCTGCTGGTTACTGGTCCAACGCTCTAACCACTAGGCTACCTGCTGGTTACTGGCCCAACGCTCTAACCACTAGGCTACCTGCTGGTTACTGGCCCAACGCTCTAACCACTAGGCTACCTGCTGGTTACTGGCCCAACGCTCTAACCACTAGGCTACCTGCTGGTTACTGTCCCAACGCTCTAACCACTAGGCTACCTGCTGGTTACTGGCCCAACGCTCTAACCACTAGGCTACCTGCTGGTTACTGGCCCAACGCTCAAACCACTAGGCAACCTGCTGGTTACTGGCCCAATGCTCTAACCACTAGGCTACCTGCTGGTTACTGGCCCAACGCTCTAACCACTAGGCTACCTGCTGGTTACTGGCCCAATGCTCTAACCACTAGGCTACCTGCCTCCTCTATGCTCTAACCACTAGGCTACCTGCCGCCTCTACGCTCTAACCACTAGGCTACCTGCTGGTTACTGGCCCAACGCTCTAACCACTAGGCTACCTGCTGGTTACTGGCCCAACGCTCTAACCACTAGGCTACCTGCTGGTTACTGGCCCAACCCTCTAACCACAAGGCTACCTGCTGGTTACTGGCCCAACGCTCTAACCACTAGGCTACCTGCTGGTTACTGGCCCAACGCTCTAACCACTAGGCTACCTGCTGGTTACTGGCCCAACGCTCTAACCACTAGGCTACCTGCTGGTTACTGGCCCAACGCTCTAACCACTAGGCTAACCTGCCGCCCCTAAATATACAGTCTGTAAAAAAATTAAAAAGTCAGAGACAATTATATTCAAGGACCTAATGGAACGTTTGTAAATCAACTGATCTTAACCCTGACCCCCTGTACCTCCTGTAATGACCTCTGACCTCGACCCCTCTCCGTCTGACGCTTGTGGTCGTCCCCGCAGATGTGGACGAGTGCGAGGTGGGCGTGTGCGAGGGCGTGTGCGTGAACACGATGGGTAGCTACTCCTGCCGCTGTGAAGGTCGTCAGGGTCTGCGGTTAGCGGAGGACCGGCGTTCCTGTGAGGAGGTCCCAGTGTGCGTCCAGCTGTACGACTACAAACACGCCGAGATGCTGTACCTGGGAGAACAATTCACCGGAGGACCTGTCATATACCTCCGCTTCAGACTACCGGAGAACACAAAGTAAGGGGGTTTAAAAACACACATATAGGTAGAGACAGACATACACACATAACCGCTGTGGAAGTCCTGTTCGCTACGCAGCTGTACCCCCTTAAAATCGTCTGGTCGTGTGTTCTTCAAGGTTCGCTGCGGAGTTTGACTTCCGTACGTTTGATCCGGAAGGGGTGGTTCTGTACGCAGAGTCTTCCCAGGACTCGTGGTTCATGCTGGGGCTGAGGGGAGGACGGATCGAAATCCAGTTCAAGAACCAGCACTCACTCAAGGTCACCAGCGGGGGCAAGGTCATCAACGACGGACAGTGGCATGTGGTAAGAGTGGCTTGTGGATTACATCACTGATTACTTTTACTGTCTCTAGCCGGTTATATTAGTCGTCTGTCCAACCTGACTGCCTGTCTTTTACCGTCTGTCCAGCCTGACTGCCTGTCTTTTACTGTCACTAGCTGGTTATATTAGTCACCTGTCCAACCTGACTGCCTGTCTTTTACTGTCTCTAGCTGGTTATATTAGTCACCTGTCCATCCTGACTGCCTGTCTTTTACTGTCTCTAGCTAGTTATATTAGTCACCTGTCCAATCTGACTGCCTGTCTTTTACTGTCACTAGCTGGTTATATTAGTCACCTGTCCAACCTGACTGCCTGTCTTTTACTGTCTCTAGCTGGTTATATTAGTCACCTGTCCATCCTACTGCCTGTCTTTTACTGTCTCTAGCTGGTTATATTAGTCACCTGTCCAACCTGACTGCCTGTCTTTTACTGTCACTAGCTGGTTATATTAGTCACCTGTCCAACCTGACTGCCTGTCTTTTACTGTCTCTAGCTGGTTATATTACTCACCTGTCCAACCTGACTGCCTGTCTTTTACCATCTGTCCAAGCTGACTGCCTATCTTTTACTGTCACTAGCTGGTTATATTAGTCACCTGTCCAACCTGACTGCCTGTCTTTTACTGTCTCTAGCTGGTTATATTAGTCACCTGTCCAACCTGACTGCCTGTCTTTTACTGTCTCTAGCTGGTTATATTAGTCACCTGTCCATCCTGACTGCCTGTCTTTTACTGTCTCTAGCTAGTTATATTAGTCACCTGTCCAATCTGACTGCCTGTCTTTTACTGTCACTAGCTGGTTATATTAGTCACCTGTCCAACCTGACTGCCTGTCTTTTACTGTCTCTAGCTGGTTATATTAGTCACCTGTCCAACCTGACTGCCTGTCTTTTACTGTCACTAGCTGGTTATATTAGTCACCTGTCCAACCTGACTGCCTGTCTTTTACTGTCTCTAGCTGGTTATATTAGTCACCTGTCCAACCTGACTGCCTGTCTTTTACTGTCTCTAGCTGGTTATATTAGTCACCTGTCCATCCTGACTGCCTGTCTTTTACTGTCTCTAGCTAGTTATATTAGTCACCTGTCCAATCTGACTGCCTGTCTTTTACTGTCACTAGCTGGTTATATTAGTCACCTGTCCAACCTGACTGCCTGTCTTTTACTGTCTCTAGCTGGTTATATTAGTCACCTGTCCAACCTGACTGCCTGTCTTTTACTGTCACTAGCTGGTTATATTAGTCACCTGTCCAACCTGACTGCCTGTCTTTTACTGTCTCTAGCTGGTTATATTAGTCACCTGTCCAACCTGACTGCCTGTCTTTTACTGTCTCTAGCTGGTTATATTAGTCACCTGTCCATCCTGACTGCCTGTCTTTTACTGTCTCTAGCTAGTTATATTAGTCACCTGTCCAATCTGACTGCCTGTCTTTTACTGTCACTAGCTGGTTATATTAGTCACCTGTCCAACCTGACTGCCTGTCTTTTACTATCTCTAGCTGGTTATATTAGTCACCTGTCCATCCTACTGCCTGTCTTTTACTGTCTCTAGCTGGTTATATTAGTCACCTGTCCAACCTGACTGCCTGTCTTTTACTGTCACTAGCTGGTTATATTAGTCACCTGTCCAACCTGACTGCCTGTCTTTTACTGTCTCTAGCTGGTTATATTACTCACCTGTCCAACCTGACTGCCTGTCTTTTACTATCTGTCCAAGCTGACTGCCTGTCTTTTACTGTCTCTAGCTGGTTATATTAGTGACCTGTCCAACCTGACTGCCTGTCTTTTACTGTCTCTAGCTGGTTATATTAGTCACCTGTCCAACCTGACTGCCTGTCTTTTACTGTCACTAGCTGGTTATATTAGTCACCTGTCCAACCTGACTGCCTGTCTTTTACTGTCTCTAGCTGGTTATATTAGTCACCTGTCCAACCTGACTGCCTGTCTTTTACTGTCACTAACTAGCTGGTTATATTAGTCACCTGTCCAACCTGACTGCCTGTCTTTTACTGTCTCTAGCTGGTCATATTAGTCACCTGTCCAACTTGACTGCCTGTCTTTTACTGTCACTAACTAGCTGGTTATATTAGTCACCTGTCCAACCTGACTGCCTGTCTTTTACTGTCACTAGCTGGTTATATTAGTCACCTGTCCAACCTGACTGCCTGTCTTTTACTGTCTCTAGCTGGTTATATTAGTCACCTGTCCAACCTGACTGCCTGTCTTTTACTGTCTCTAGCTGGTTATATTAGTCACCTGTCCAACCTGACTGCCTGTCTTTTACTGTCTCTAGCTGGTTATATTAGTCACCTGTCCAACCTGACTGCCTGTCTTATACTGTCACTAACTAGCTGGTTATATTAGTCACCTGTCCAACCTGACTGCCTGTCTTTTACTGTCTCTAGCTGGTTATATTAGTCACCTGTCCAACCTGACTGCCTGTCTTATACTGTCTCTAACTAGCTGGTTATATTAGTAACCTGTCCAACCTGACTGCCTGTCTTTTACTGTCACTAGCTGGTTATATTAGTCACCTGTCCAACCTGACTGCCTGTCTTTTACTGTCTGTCCAAATTGACTGCCTGTCTTTTACTGTCTCTAACTAGCTGGTTATATTAGTCACCTGTCCAACCTGACTGCCTGTCTTTTACTGTCTCTAACTAGCTGGTTATATTAGTCACCTGTCCAACCTGACTGCCTGTCTTTTACCGTCTGTCCAACCTGACTGCCTGTCTTTTACTGTCTCTAACTAGCTGGTTATGTTAGTCACCTGTCCAACCTGACTGCCTGTCTTTTACCGTCTGTCCAACCTGACTGCCTGTCTTTTACTGTCTCTAGCTGGTTATATTAGCCTGTCTTTTTTGTTGTTGCTCAGATGGGTTTGATCTCAATCCAGTGTTAAGATGTGGCGATATGTTACAGTTGAAGTCAGAAGTTTACATCCACTTAGGTTGGAGTCATTAAAACTCGTTTTTCAACCACTCCACAAATTTCTTGTTAACAAACTATAGTTTTGGCAGAGTCGGTTAGGACATCTACTTTGTGCATGACACAAATAATTTATCCAACAATTGTTTACAGACAGATTATTTCACTTATAACTCAATGTATCACAATTCCAGTGGGTCAGAAGTTTACATACACTAAGTTGATTTGTGCCTTTAAACAGTTTGGAAAATTCCAGAAAATGATGTCATGCCTTTAGAAGCTTCTTGATAGGCTAATTGACATCTTTTGAATCAATTGGAGGTGTACCTGTGAATGTATTTCAATGCCTGCCTTCAAACTCAGGGCCTACCTTCAAACTCAGGGCCCACCTTCAAACTCAGGGGCCCACCCTTCAACTCAGGGCCCACCTTCAAACTCAGGGCCCACCTTCAAACTCAGGGCCCACCTTCAAACTCAGGGCCTACCTTCAAACTCAGGGCCTACCTTCAAACTCAGGGCCTACCTTCAAACTCAGGGCCTACCTTCAAACTCAGGGCCTACCTTCAAACTCAGGGCCTACCTTCAAACTCAGGGCCTACCTCAAACTCAGGGCCTACCTTCAAACTCAGGGCCTACCTTCAAACTCAGGGCCTACCTTCAAACTCAGGGCCTACCTTCAAACTCAGGGCCTACCTTCAAACTCAGGGCCTACCTTCAAACTCAGGGCCTACCTTCAAACTCAGGGCCTACCTTCAAACTCAGTGCCTACCTTCAAACTCAGGGCCTACCTTCAAACTCAGGGCCTACCTTCAAACTCAGGGCCTACCTTCAAACTCAGGGCCTACCTTCAAACTCAGGGCCTACCTTCAAACTCAGGGCCTACCTTCAAACTCAGGGCCTACCTTTCAAACTCAGGGCCTACCTTCAACTCAGGGCCTACTTCAAACTCAGGGCCCTACCTTCAAACTCAGGGCCTACTTTCAAACTCAGGGCCTACCTTCAAACTCAGGGCCTACCTTCAAACTCAGGGCCTACCTTCAAACTCAGGGCCTACCTTCAAACTCAGTGCCTACCTTCAAACTCAGGGCCTACCTTCAAACTCAGTGCCTACCTTCAAACTCAGGGCCTACCTTCAAACTCAGTGCCTACCTTCAAACTCAGTGCCTACCTTCAAACTCAGTGCCTCTTTGCTTATAAAATGTGGAACGACACCCTGCACTTTGTTCCCGCTTCTCTTTACGACCAGCCGTGACAGAATCTCCCACCGCCAAAGGACCAAAGTGCAGCGCGTGTGTCGTTCCACATTTTTATTTACACTGTGAAACTATGCAAATACATATAAATAAACTGAATAAACAAAAACAACAAACCGTGACGCAAAGATGAAACATACACTGACTCAAAGATAATCTAAGACAGGGAATTTTTTACTAGGATTAAATGTCAGGAATTCTGAGAAACTTGAGTTTAAATGTATTTGGCTGAGGTGTATGTAAACGTCCGACTTCAACTGTATATACAGTACCAGTCAACAGTTTGGACTCACCTACTCATTCAAGGGTTTTTCTTTATTTTTACTATTTTCTACATTGTAGAATAATAGTGAAGACATCAAAACTATGAAATAACACATATGGAGTCATGTAGTAACCACAAAAAGTGTTAAACAAATCAAAATATATTTTATATTTGAGATTCTTCAAAGTAGCCACCCTTTGCCTTGATGACAGCTTTGCACACGCTTGGCATTCTCTCAACCAGCTTCACCTGGAATGCTTTTCCAACAGTCTTGAAGGAGTTCCCACATATGCTGAGCACTTGTTCGCTGCATTTCCTTCACTCTGCAGTCCAACTCATCTCAAACCATCTCAATTGGGTTGAGGTTGTGGTGATTGTGGAGGCCAGGTCATCTGATGCAGCACTCCATCACTCTCCTTCTTGGTCAAATAGCCCTTACACAGCCTGGAGGTGTGTTGGGTCATTATCCTGTTGGAAAAACAAGAACAAACCAGATGGAATGGCGTATCGCTGCAGAATGCTGTCAGACCATTCCAGGTGATGCTGGTTGAGAGAATGCCAAGCGTGTGCAAAGCTGTCATCAACGCAAATGGTGGCTACTTGGATGAATCTCAAACATAAAATGTATTTTGATTTGTTTACTCTACAATGTAGGAAATAGTAAAAACAAAGAAAAACCCTGGACTGAGTAGGTGTGTCCAAACGTTTAACTGGTACTCTTATATGGGGGGTTGGAAATGACATTGATAGAAGCCACAATCTATCACAATATACCACAATATATCACAATATATCACAGTATACCACAATCTATCACAATATATCACAATATACCACAATCTATCACAATATACCACAATATTAAAGATGATCTACCCCATAGAAAAATAAGTTTATTATTATGATGTAATGTTGTTGTTGTGTAATGTTGTTGTTGTTGTGTAATGTTGTTAGTGTAATGTTGTTAGTGTTGTGTAATGTTGGTGTGTAATGTTGTTGTGTAATGTTGTTGTGTAATGTTGGTGTGTAATGTTGTTGTTGTTGTGTAATGTTGTTGTTGTTGTTGTGTAATGTTGTTGTGTTGTTGTTGTGTAATGTTGTTGTTGTGTAATGTTGTTGTTGTTGTGTAATGTTGTTGTTGTGTAATGTTGTTGTTGTTGTGTAATGTTGTTGTTGTTGTGTAATGTTGTTGTTGTGTAATGTTGTTAGTGTTGTGTAATGTTGGTTGTGTAATGTTGTTGTTGTGTAATGTTGTTGTTGTTGTGTAATGTTGTTGTTGTTGTGTAATGTTGTTGTTGTTGTGTAATGTTGTTGTTGTTGTGTAATGTTGTTGTGTAATGTTGTTGTTGTGTAATGTTGTTGTTGTGTAATGTTGTTGTTGTGTAATGTTGTTGTTGTGTAATGTTGTTGTTGTTGTGTAATGTTGTTGTTGTTGTGTAATGTTGTTGTGTAATGTTGTTGTTGTTGTTGTTGTGTAATGTTGTTGTTGTTGTAATGTTGTTGTGTAATGTTGTTGTTGTTGTGTAATGTTGTTGTTGTGTAATGTTGTTGTGTAATGTTGTTGTGTAATGTTGTTGTTGTTGTGTAATGTTGTTGTTGTGTAATGTTGTTGTGTAATGTTGTTGTTGTTGTGTAATGTTGTTGTTGTTGTGTAATGTTGTTGTTGTTGTTGTGTAATGTTGTTGTTGTTGTGTAATGTTGGTGTGTAATGTTGTTGTGTAATGTTGTTGTGTAATGTTGGTGTGTAATGTTGTTGGTGTGTAATGTTGTTGTTGTTGTGTAATGTTGTTGTTGTTGTGTAATGTTGTTGTTGTTGTGTAATGTTGTTGTTGTTGTGTAATGTTGTTGTTGTGTAATGTTGTTGTTGTTGTGTAATGTTGTTGTTGTGTAATGTTGTTGTTGTTGTGTAATGTTGTTGTTGTGTAATGTTGTTGTTGTTGTGTAATGTTGTTGTTGTGTAATGTTGTTGTAGATCTCAGTAGATGAACTAGAGTCCAGCATCAGCGTTAAGATCAGTAAGGAAGCGGTGATGAGCATCAACAGCCCCGGGAGTCTCTTTACGTCCGTTAACGGGAAACTGGAGACCAAGGTGTACATCGCAGGGCTGCCCAACCGCACCGACAGCGTCATCAAACCGGTAAACAGCCCGCTGCCACAACACCACAACCATAGAACAACCATAGAACAACCATAGAACAAACCATAGAACAACCCATAGAACAAACCATAGAACAACCATAGAACAAACCATAAAAAAACCATAGAACTAACCATAAAACAACAATAGAACAACCATAGAACAAACCATAGAACAACCCATAGAACAAACCATAGAACAACCATAGAACAAACCATAGAACAAACCATAGAACAACCATAGAACAAACCATAGAACAACCATAGAACAAACCATAGAACAACAATAGAACAACCATAGAACAAACCATAGAACAACCATAGAACAACCATAGAACAACCATAGAACAAACATTCAACCAATAACCACACAAACAATTAGCGGACAACCACAGAACAAACCATAAAAATAACGATTCCATAACCGTAAAACGACCATCGTACAACCACCTGATAACATTTGACGTAACGACCCCTGTTCTAGATCAACCCTCGTCTGGACGGCTGCATCCGAGGGTGGAACCTGATGAACCAGGGGTCGTCCGGGGTCAAGGAGGTCATTCAGGAGAAGAAGAGCAAACACTGTTTCCTGCACGTAGAGAGAGGAACCTACTTCACCGGGGAGGGACTGGCCCACTTCAACGTAGACTACCGTGAGTAGTGTACACTAGACTGGCCCACTTCAACGTAGACTACAGTGAGTAGTGTACACTAGCCTGGCCCACTTCAACGTAGACTACCGTGAGTAGTGTACACTAGACTGGCCCACTTCAACGTAGACTACCGTGAGTAGTGTACACTAGACTGGCCCACTTCAACGTAGACTACCGTGAGTAATGTACACTAGACTGGCCCACTTCAACGTAGACTACCGTGAGTAGTGTACACTAGACTGGTCCACTTCAACGTAGACTACCGTGAGTAGTGTACACTACACTGGCCCACTTCAACGTAGACTACCGTGAGTAGTGTACACTAGACTGGCCCACTTCAACGTAGACTACCGTGAGTAGTGTACACTAGACTGGTCCACTTCAACGTAGACTACCGTGAGTAGTGTACACTAGCCTGGCCCACTTCAACGTAGACTACCGTGAGTAGTGTACACTAGACTGGCTCACTTCAACGTAGACTACCGTGAGTAGTGTACACTAGACTGGCCCACTTCAACGTAGACTACAGTGAGTAGTGTACACTAGACTGGCCCACTGCAACGTAGTGTACACTAGACTGGCCCACTTCAACATAGACTACCGTGAGTAGTGTACACTAGACTGGCCCACTTCAACGTAGACTACCGTGAGTAGTGGACTATATATATTCTACTACAGTGGACTATATATATTCTACTACTACAGTGGACTATATATATTCTACTACACAGGGAATATATTCTACTACTACAGTGGACTAATATATTCTATTACAGTGGACTATATATTCGACTACTACAGTGGACTATATATATTCTACTACAACAGTGGACTATATATATTCGACTACTACAGTGGACCATATATATTCTACTACTACAGTGGACTATATATATTCTACTATACAGTGGACTATATATATTTACTATACAGTGGACTATATATATTCTATACAGTGGACTATATATATTCTACTACACAGTGGACTATATATTCTACTACTACAGTGGACTATATATATTCTACTACTACAGTGGACTATTATATTCTACTACAGTGGACTATATATATTCTACTACAGTGGACTATATATATTCTACTACAGTGGACTATATATATTCTACTACAACAGTGGACTATATATATTCTACTACTACAGTGGACTATATATATTCTACTACAGTGGACTATATATATTCTACTACTACAGTGGACTATATATATTCTACTACAGTGGACTATATATATTCTACTACAGTGGACTATATATATTCTACTACAGTGGACTATATATATTCTACTATAGTGGACTATATATATTCTACTATAGTGGACTATAAATATTCTACTACAGTGGACTATATATATTCTACTATAGTGGACTATAAATATTCTACTACAGTGGACTATATATATTCTACTACTACAGTGGACTATATATATTCTACTACTACAGTGGACTATATATATACTACTACAGTGGACTATATATTCTACTATACAGTGGACTCTATATATTCTACTACTACAGTGGACTTATATTCTACTACTACAGTGGAACTATATATATTCTACTACTACAGTGAACTATATATATTATACTACAGTGGACTATATATAATAACTACAGTGGACTATTAATTTATACTACAGTGGACTATATATTCTACTACTACAGTGGACTATATATATTTTACTACTTACGTGGACTATATATATTCTACTATACAGGACTATATATATTCTACTACTACAGTGGACTATATATATTCTACTACAGTGGACTATATATATTCTACTATTACAGTGGACTATATATATTCTACTACTATAGTGGACTATATATATTCTACTACTACAGTGGACTATATATATATTCTACTACTACAGTGGACTATATATATATTCTACTACTACAGTGGACTATATATATTCTACTACTACAGTGGACTATATATATTCTACTACTATAGTGGACTATATATATTCTACTACAGTGGACTATATATATTCTACTACAGTGGACTATATATATTCTACTACTACAGTGGACTATATATATTCTACTACTACAGTGGACTATATATATTCTACTACAGTGGACTATATATATTCTACTACTACAGTGGACTATATATATATTCTACTACTACAGTGGACTATATATATATTCTACTACTACAGTGGACTATATATATATTCTACTACTACAGTGGACTATATATATATTCTACTACTACAGTGGACTATATATATTCTACTACAGTGGACTATATATATTCTACTACATTGACTATATATATTCTACTACAGTGGACTATATATATTCTACTACAGTGGACTATATATATTCTACTACAGTGGACTATATATATTCTACTACAGTGGACTATATATATTCTACTACAGTGGACTATATATATTCTACTACTACAGTGGACTATATATATTCTACTACTACAGTGGACTATATATATTCTACTACTACAGTGGACTATATATATTCTACTACAGTGGACTATATATATTCTACTACAGTGGACTATATATATTCTACTACAGTGGACTATATATATTCTACTACAGTGGACTATATATATTCTACTACAGTGGACTATATATATTCTACTACAGTGGACTATATATATTCTACTACTACAGTGGACTATATATATTCTACTACTACAGTGGACTATATATATTCTACTACTACAGTGAACTATATATTCTATCTACTACAGTGGACTATATATATTCTAACTACAGTGGACTATATATATTCTACAGTGGACTATATATTCTACTACAGTGGACTATATATATCTACTACTACAGTGGACTATATATATTCTACTACTACAGTGGACTATATAATTTCTACTACTACAGTGGACTATATATATTCTACTACAGTGGACTATATATTCTACTACTACAGTGGGACTATATATATTCTACTACAGTGAACTATATATATATCTACTACAGTGGACTATATATATATTCTACTACTACAGTGGACTATATATATATTCTACTACTACAGTGGACTATATATATTCTACTACAGTGGACTATATATATTCTACTACTACAGTGGACTATATATATATTCTACTACTACAGTGGACTATATATTCTACTACTACAGTGGACTATATATATATTCTACTACTACAGTGGACTATATATATTCTACTACTACAGTGGACTATATATATTCTACTACAGTGGACTATATATATTCTACTACAGTGGACTATATATATTCTACTACTACATTGGACTATATATATTCTACTACAGTGGACTATATATATATTCTACTACTACAGTGGACTATATATATATTCTACTACTACAGTGGACTATATATATATTCTACTACTACAGTGGACTATATATATATTCTACTACTACAGTGGACTATATATATTCTACTACAGTGGACTATATAGATTCTACTACAGTGGACTATATATATTCTACTACAGTGGACTATATATATTCTACTACAGTGGACTATATATTCTACTACTACAGTGGACTATATATATTCTACTACTACAGTGGATATATATTCTACTACTACAGTGGACTATATTATATTCTACTACTACAGTGGACTATATATATTTACTACTACAGGGACTATATATATTCTACTACAGTGGACTATATATATTCTACTACAGTGGACTATATATATTCTACTACAGGGATATATATTCTACTACAGTGGACTATATATATTCTACTACTACAGTGGACTATATATTCTACTACTACAGTGGACTATATATATATTCTACTACTACAGTGAACTATATATATTCTACTACTACAGTGGACTATATATATTCTACTACAGTGGACTATATTATATTCTACTACAGTGGACTATATATATTCTACTACTACAGTGGACTATATATATTCTACTACTACAGTGGACTATATATATCTACTAATACAGTGGACTATATAATTCTACTACAGGTGGACTATATATATTCTACTACAGTGGACTATATAATTCTACTACTACAGTGACTATATATATTCTACTACAGTGAACTATATATATTCTACTACAGTGGACTATATATATTACTACACGTGTACTATATATTCTAACTACAGTGGACTATATATATTCTACTACATACAGTGGACTATATATATTCTACTACACAGTGGACTATATATATTCTACTACTACAGTGGACTAATATATTCTACTACTACAAGTGGACTATATATATTCTACTACTACAGTGGACTATATATATTCTACTACAGTGGACTATATATATTCTACTACAGTGTGGACTTATATATTATACTACTACAGTGGACTATATATTCTACTACTACAGTGGACTATATATTTCTACTACAGTGGACTATATATATTCTACACAGTGGACTATATATTCTACAGTGGACTATATATATATCTACTACTACAGTGGACTATATATCTACTACTACAGGGACTATATATATTTACTACTACAGTGGACTATATATTCTACTACTACAGTGGACTATATATATCTATACTACAGTGGACTATATATATTCTACTACAGTGGACTAATATATTCTACTACAGTGGACTATATATATTCTACTACTACAGTGGACATATATATTCTACTACAGTGGGACTATATATTCTACTACAGTGGACTATATAATTCTACTACTACAGTGGACTATATATATTCTACTACAGTGGACTATAATATTCTACACAGTGGACTATATATATTCTACTACTACAGTGGACTATATATATCTATACTACAGTGGACTAGATTATTCTACTACTACAGTGGACTATATATATTCTACTACTACAGTGGACTATATATTCTACTACAGTGGATATATATATTCTACTACTACGTGGACTATTATATTCTACTACAGTGGACTATATATATTCTACTACAGTGGACTATATATTTACTACTACAGTGGACTATATATTCTTCTACTACAGTGGACTATATATATATTCTACTACAGTGGACTATATATATATCTACTACTACAGTGGACATATATATTCTACTACTACAGTGGACTATATATTCTACTACTACAGTGGACTATATATATTCTACTACTACAGTGGACTATATATTCTACTACTACAGTGGACTATATATATTCTACTACTACAGTGGACTATATATATTCTACTACTACAGTGGACTATATATATCTACTACTACAGTGGACTATATATTCTACTACGGGATATATATTCTACTCAGTGGACTATATATATTCTACTAATACAGTGGACTATATAATATTCTACTAATAGGGGACTATATATATATTCTACTACTACAGTGGACTATATATATTCTACTACTACAGTGGAATATATATTCTACTACTACAGTGACTATATATATTCTATTACAGTGGACTATATATATTCGACTACTACAGTGGACTATATATATTCTACTACAGTGGGACTATATATATAACTACAGTGGACTATATATATTCTACTACAGTGGACTATATAATTCTACTACTACAGTGGACTATATATATTCTACTACTACAGTGGACTATATATATTCTACTACTACAGTGAAATATATTATATTCTACTCCTACAGTGGACTATAATATTCTACTACAGGGACTATATATATTCTACTACAGTGGACTATATATTCTACAACAGTGGACTATATATTCTACTAAGGGACTATATATATTTACTACTACAGTGGACTATATATTCTACTACAGTGACTATATATATTCTACTACTACAGTGGACTATATATATTCTACAACAGTGGACTATATATATTCTACTACTACAGTGGACTATATATATTCTACTACTACAGTGAACTATATATATTCTACTACTACAGTGGACTATATATATTCTACTACAGTGGACTATATATATTCTACTACAGTGGACTATATATATTCTACTACTACAGTGGACTATATATATTCTACTACTACAGTGGACTATATATATTTACTACTACAGTGGACTATATATTCTACTACTACAGTGGACTATATATATTCTAACTACTACAGTGGACTATATAATATTCTACTACTACAGTGACTCATATATTCTAATACTACAGTGACTATATATATCTACTACTACAGTGGACTATTATATTTACTACGACAGTGGACTATATATATTTACTACATGGACTATATATATTCTACTACAGTGGACTATATATATTCTACTACAGTGGACTATATATATTCTACTACTACAGTGGACTATTATATTCTACTACTACAGTGGACTAATAATATATACTACACAGTGGACTATATATATTCTACTACTACAGTGGACTATATATATTCTACTACAGGGACTATAATATTCTACTACAGTGGACTATAATATCTACTACAGGGACTATATATTTCTACTACAGTGGACTATATATATTCTACTACAGTGGACTATAATATTCTACTACTACAGTGGACTATATATATTCTACTATACAGTGGACTATATATATTTACTACTACAGTGAAATATATATATTCTACTACTACAGTGGACTATATATTTCTACAGTGGACTATATATTCTACTACAGGGACTATATATATCTACTACAGTGGACTATATATATACTACTACAGTGGACTATATAATTATACTACTACGTGGGACTATATATATTATACTACTACATTGGACTAGATATATTCTACTACAGTGGACTATATATATTCTACTACTACAGTGGACTATATATATTCTACTACAGTGAATATATGATTCTACTACGGGACTATATATATTCTACTACTACAGTGGACTATATATATTCTACTACTACAGTGGACTATATATATTCTACTACAGTGGACTATATATATTCTACTACTACAGTGGACTATATATATTCTACTACTACAGTGGACTATATATATTCTACTATACAGGGACTATATATATTCTACTACTACAGTGGACTATATTATTCTATACTACAGTGGACTATATATTCTTACTACTACAGTGGACTATATATATTCTACTACAGTGGACTAATATATTTCTACTACAGGGACTATATATATTTCTACTACAGTGGACTATATATATTTACTACAGTGGATATATATATTCTACAACAGTGGACTATATATTCTACTACAGTGGACTATATAATATTCTACTACTACAGTGGACTATATATATTACTACTACAGTGGACTATATATTCTACTACAGTGGACTATATATATTTACTACTACAGTGGACTATATAATTCTACTACAGTGGACTATATATATTCTACTACAGGGACTATATTCTACAACTACAGGACTATATATATTCTACTACAGTGGACTATATATATTCTACTACAGTGGACTATATATATTTACTACTACAGTGGACTATATATATTCACTACAGGGACATATATATTCTACAACAGTGGGACTATATATATTCTACTACAGTGGAATATTATATTCTACTACTACAGTGGACTATATATTCTACTACTACAGTGGACTATATATTCTACTACACAGTGGACTATATATATTCTACTACAGTGGACTATATATTCTACTACTACAGTGGACTATATATTCTACTACAGTGGACTATATATATTCTACTACAGTGGACTATATATATATTTACTACTACAGTGGACTATATATATTCTACTACTACAGTGGACTAGATATATATTCTACTACAGTGGACTATATATATATCTACTACTACGTGGACTATATATTCTACTACTACAGTGGACTAATATATTACTACAGTGGCTAATATATATTCTATACTACAGTGACTATATATATATTCTACTACTACAGTGGACTATATATTCTACTACTACAGTGGACATATATATTCTATACTACAGTGGACTATATATATTCTACTACAGGGACTATATAATTACTACTACTACAGTGGACTATATATATTCTACTACTACAGTGGACTATATATTCTACTACAGTGGACTATATATTCTACTACAGTGGACTATATATATTCTACTACAGTGGACTATATAATATTCTATACTACAGTGGACTATTATATATATTCTACTACTACAGTGGATATATATATTCTACTACAGTGGACTATATATATTCTACTACTACAGTGGACTATATATATATTCTACTACTACAGTGGACTATATATATTCTACTACAGTGGACTATATAGATTCTACTACAGTGGACTATATATATTCTACTACAGTGGACTATATATATTCTACTACAGTGGACTATATATATTCTACTACAGTGGACTATATATATTCTACTACTACAGTGGACTATATATATATTCTACTACTACAGTGGACTATATATATTTCTACTACTACAGTGGACTATATATATTCTACTATACAGTGGACTATATATTTCTACTACTACAGTGGACTATATATATTCTACTACAGTGGACTATATCTATTCTACTACAGTGGACTATATATATTCTACTACAGTGGACTAATATATTCTACTACAGTGGGACTATATATATTCTACTACAGTGGATATATATTCTACTACTACCGGGACTATATATTCTACTACTACAGTGGACTATATATATTTATACTACAGTGAACTTATATATTCTACTACTACAGTGGACTATATATATTCATACAGTGGACTATATTATTCTACTACAGTGGATATATATATTCTACACGTGGACTATATATATTCTACTACTACAGTGGACTATATATATATACTACTACAGTGGACTATATATTACTACTACAGTGGACTATATATATTCTATACAGTGGACTATATATATTCTACTACTACAGTGGACTATAGATATTCTACTACAGTGACTATATATTCTACTACAGGGACTATATATATTCTACTACTACAGTGGACTATATATTCTATACTACAGTGGACTATTATATTCTACTACAGTGGACTATATATATTCTACTACAGTGGACTATATATAATCTACTACTACAGTGGACTATATATATTCTACTACTACAGTGGACTATATATATATTCTACTACTACAGTGGACTATATTATTCTACTACTACAGTGGACTATATAATTCTACTACAGTGGATATATATTCTACTACAGTGGACTATATATATTCTACTACTACAGTGGACTATATATTCTATACAGTGGGACTATATATTCTACTACAGTGGACTATATATATATTCTACTACTACAGTGGACTATATATATTCTACTACTACAGTGGACTATATATATATTTACTACTACAGTGGACTATATATATTCTACTACTACAGTGGACTATATATATCTACTACAGTGGACTATATAGATTCTACTACAGTGGACTATATATTTCTACTACAGTGGACTATATATATTCTACTACAGTGGGACTATATATATTCTACTACAGTGGACTATATATATTCTACTACTACAGTGGACTATATATATTCTACTACTACAGTGGACTATATATATTCTACTACTACAGTGGACTATATATATTCTACTACTACAGTGGACTATATATTCTACTACAGTGGACTATTATATTCTACTACAGTGGACTATATATCTTCTACTACAGTGGACTATATATTCTACTACAGTGGACTATATTATTCTACTACAGTGGACTATATATATTCTACTACTACAGTGGACTATAATATTCTACTACTACAGTGGACTATATATTCTACTACTACAGGAACTATATATATTCTACTACTACAGTGGAATATATATTCTACTACAGTGGACTATATATATTCTACTATACAGTGGACTATATATTCTACTACAGTGGACTATATATTCTACTACTACATTGGACTATATATATTCTACTACAGTGGACTATATATATTCTACTACTACAGTGGACTATATATATTCTACTACAGTGAACTATATATTCTACTACAGGACTATATATATTCTACTACTACAGTGGACTATATATATTCTACTACTACAGTGGACTATATATATTCTACTACAGTGGACTATATATATTCTACTACTACAGTGGACTATATATATATTCTACTACTACAGTGGACTATATATATTCTACTACTACAGTGGACTATATATATTCTACTACTACAGTGGACTATATATATTCTACTACTACAGTGGAATATATATTCTACTACAGTGGACTATATATTCTACTACAGTGGGACTATATATATTCTACTACTACAGTGGACTATATATATTCTACTACAGTGGACTATATATTTCTACAACAGTGGACTATATAATTCTACTACAGTGGACTATATATATTCTACTACTACAGTGGACTATATATTCTACTACTACAGTGGACTATATATTCTACTACTACAGTGGACTATATATTCTACTACTACAGTGGACTATATATTCTACTACTACAGTGGACTATATATATTCTACTACTACAGTGGACTATATATATATTCTACTACTACAGTGTACTATATATATTCTACTACAGTGGACTATATATATTCTACTACAGTGGACTATATATATTCTACTACTACAGTGGACTATATATATTCTACTACAGTGGACTATATATATTCTACTACAGTGGACTATATATATTCTACTACTACAGTGGACTATATATATTCTACTACAGTGGACTATATATATTCTACAACAGTGGACTATATATATTCTACTACAGTGGACTATATATATTCTACTACTACAGTGGAATATATATTCTACTACTACAGTGGACTATATATATTCTACTACTACAGTGGACTATATATATATTCTACTACTACAGTGGACTATATATATTCTACTACAGTGGACTATATATATTCTACTACAGTGGACTATATATATTCTACTACTACAGTGGACTATATATTCACTACTACAGTGGACTATATATATCTACTACAGTGGACTATATATATATTCTACTACTACAGTGGACTATATATATTCTACTACTACAGTGGACTATATATATTCTACTACTACAGTGGACTATATATTCTACTACTACAGTGTATATATATTCTACTACAGTGGACTATATATATTCTACTACTACAGTGGACTATATATATTCTACTACTACAGTGGACTATATATATTCTACTACAGTGGACTATATATATTCTACTACAGTGGACTATATATATTCTACTAATACAGTGGACTATATATATATTCTACTAATACAGTGGACTATATATATATTCTACTACTACAGTGGACTATATATTCTACTACTACAGTGGACTATATATTCTACTACTACAGTGGACTATATATATTCTACTACAGTGGACTATAATATTCTACTACAGTGGACTATATATTCTACTACAGTGGACTATATATATATTCTACTACAGTGGACTATATATATTCTACTACAGTGGACTATATATATTCTACTACTACAGTGGACTATATATATTCTACTACTACAGTGGACTATATATATTCTACTACTACAGTGAACTATATATATTCTACTCCTACAGTGGACTATATATATTCTACTACAGTGGACTATATATATTCTACTACAGTGGACTATATATATTCTACAACAGTGGACTATATATATTCTACTACAGTGGACTATATATATTCTACTACTACAGTGGACTATATATTCTACTACAGTGGACTATATATTCTACTACTACAGTGGACTATATATATTCTACAACAGTGGACTATATATTCTATACTACAGTGGACTATATATTCTACTACTACAGTGAACTATATATTCTACTACTACAGTGGACTATATATATTCTACTACAGTGGACTATATATTCTACTACAGTGGACTATATATTCTACTACAGTGGACTAATATATTCTACTACTACAGTGGACTATATATATTCTACTACTACAGTGGACTATATATATTCTACTACTACAGTGGACTATATATTATTCTACTACAGTGGACTATATATATATTCTACTACTACAGTGGACTATATATATTCTACTACTACAGTGGACTATATATATTCTACTACTACAGTGGACTATATATATTCTACTACTACAGTGGACTATATATATTCTACTACAGTGGACTATATATATTCTACTACAGTGGACTATATATATTCTACTACAGTGGACTATATATATTCTACTACTACAGTGGACTATATATATTCTACTACTACAGTGGACTATATATATATTCTACTACTACAGTGGACTATATATATTCTACTACTACAGTGGACTATATATATTCTACTACAGTGGACTATATATATTCTACTACAGTGGACTATATATATCTACTACAGTGGACTATATATATTCTACTACTACAGTGGACTATATATTCTACTACTACAGTGGACTATATATATCTACTACTACAGTGAACTATATATATTCTACTACTACAGTGGACTAATATATTCTACTACAGTGGACTATATATATTCTACTACAGTGGACTATATATATTCTACTACAGTGGACTATATATATTCTACTACTACAGTGGACTATATATATTCTACTACTACAGTGGACTATATATATTCTACTACTACATTGGACTATATATATTCTACTACAGTGGACTATATATATTCTACTACTACAGTGGACTATATATATTCTACTACAGTGAACTATATATATTCTACTACAGTGGACTATATATATATTCTACTACTACAGTGGACTATATATTCTACTACTACAGTGGACTATATATTCTACTACAGTGGACTATATATATTCTACTACTACAGTGGACTATATATATTTCTACTACAGTGGACTATATATTCTACTACTACAGTGGACTATAATATTCTACTACTACAGTGGACTATATATATTCTACTACTACAGTGGACTATATATTCTACTACAGTGGACTATATATATTCTACTACAGTGGACTATATATATTCTACTACTACAGTGGATATATATTCTACTACAGTGGACTATATATTCTACAACAGTGGACTATATATATTCTACTACAGTGGACTATATATATTCTAACTACAGTGGACTATATATTCTACTACTACAGTGCTCTATATATTCTACTACTACAGTGGTACTATATATTCTACTACAGTGGACTATAATATTCTACTACTACAGTGGACTATATATATTCTACTACAGTGGACTATAATATTCTACTACAGTGGACTATATATATATTCTACTACTACAGTGGACTATATATTCTACTACAGTGGACTATATATTCTACTACAGTGGACTATATATATTCTACTACTACAGTGGACTATATATATTCTACTACAGTGGACTATATATATTCTACAACAGTGGACTATATATATTCTACTACAGTGGACTATATATATTCTACTACTACAGTGGACTATATATATTCTACTACTACAGTGGACTATATATATTCTACTACTACAGTGGACTATATATATTCTACTACAGTGGACTATATATATTCTACTACTACAGTGGACTATATATATTCTACTACAGTGGACTATATATATTCTACTACAGTGGACTATATATATATTCTACTACTACAGTGGACTATATATATTCTACTACTACAGTGGACTATATATATTCTACTACAGTGGACTATATATATATTCTACTACTACAGTGGACTATATATATTCTACTACTACAGTGGACTATATATATTCTACTACAGTGGACTATATATATATTCTACTACTACAGTGGACTATATATATATTCTACTACTACAGTGGACTATATATATATTCTACTACTACAGTGGACTATATATATTCTACTACTACAGTGGACTATATATATTCTACTACTACAGTGGACTATATATTCTACTACAGTGGACTATATATATTCTACCTACAGTGGACTATATATTCTACTACTACAGTGGACTATATATCTACTACTACAGTGGACTATATATATTCTACTACAGTGGACTATATATATTCTACTACAGTGGACTATATATTCTACTAATACAGGACTATATATATTCTACTACTACAGTGGACTATATATATTCTACTACTACAGTGGACTATATATTCTACTACTACAGTGGACTATATATATTCTACTACTACAGTGGACTATATATATTCTACTACAGTGGACTATATATATTCTACTACAGTGGACTATATATATTCTACTACAGTGGACTATATATATATTCTACTACAGGGACTATATATTCTACTACAGTGGACTATATATTCTACTACTACAGTGGACTATATATATTCTACTACTACAGTGGACTATATATATTCTAACTACAGTGGACTATATATACTACTACTACAGTGAACTATATATATTCTACTCCTACAGTGGACTATTATATTCTACTACAGTGGACTATATATATTCTACTACGTGGACTATATATTCTACAACAGTGGACTATATATATTCTACTACAGTGGACTATATATATTCTACTACTACAGTGGACTATATATATTCTACTACAGTGGACTATATATATTCTACTACTACAGTGGACTATATATATTCTACAACAGTGGACTATATATATTCTACTACTACAGTAGACTATATATATTCTACTACAGTGGACTATATATATTCTACTACTACAGTGGACTATATATATTCTACTACAGTGAACTATATATATTCTACTACAGTGGACTATATATATATTCTACTACAGTGGACTATATATATTCTACTACAGTGGACTATATATTCTACTACTACAGTGGACTATATATATTCTACTACTACAGTGGACTATATCTATATTCTACTACTACAGTGGGACTATATATATTCTACTACTACAGTGGACTATATATATTCTACTACTACAGATGGACTATATATATTCTCTACTACAGTGGACTATATATATTCTACTACTACAGTGGACTATATATATATTCTACTACTACTACAGTGGACTATATATATTCTACTACTACAGTGGACTATATATATTCTACTACTACAGTGGACTATATATATCTTCTACTACAGTGGACTATATATATTCTACTATACAGTGGACTATATAATTCTACTACTACAGTGACTATATATATTCTACTACTACAGTGGACTATATATATTCTACTACTACAGTGGACTATATATATTCTACTACAGTGGACTATATATTTCTACTACAGTGACTATATATATTCTACTACTACAGTGGACTATATATATTCTACTACTAAGTGGACTATAATATATTCTAACTACGACAGTGGACTATATATATCTACTACTACAGTGGACTATATATTCTACTACTACAGTGGACTATATATATTCTACTACAGTGGACTATATATTCTACTACAGTGGACTATATATATTCTACTACAGTGGACTATATATAATTCTACTACAGTGGACTATAATATTCTACTACTACAGTGGACTATATCTATTCTACTACTACATGGACTATATATATTCTACTACTACAGTGGGACTATATATATTCTACTACTACAGTGGACTATATATATTCTACTACTACAGTGAACTATATATATTCTAACTACAGTGGAACTATTATTATTCTACTACATTGGACTATATATATATCCTACTACTACAGTGGACTATATATATTCTACTACAGTGGGACTATATATTCTACTACTACAGTGGACTATAAATATTCTACTAACAGTGGACTATATATATTCTACACTACAGTGGACTATATATATTCTACACAGTGGACTATATATTCTACTACTACAGTAGACTATATATATTCTACTCTACAGTGGACTATATATTCTACTACTACAGTGGACTATATATATTCTACTACAGTGAACTATTATATCTACTACAGTGGACTATATATATTCTACTACAGTGGACTATATATATTCTACTACAGTGGACTATATATATTCTACTACTACAGTGGACTATATATATATTCTACTACTACATGGACTATATTATATTCTACTACTACAATGGACTACTATATTCTACTACTACAGTGGCATATATATTCTACTACTACAGTGGACTATATATATTCTACTACAGTGGACTATATATATTCTACTACAGTGGACTAAATTTATTCTACTACAGTGGACTATATATATTCTACTACAGTGGACTATATATATTCTACTACTACAGTGGACTATATATATTCTACTACAGTGGACTATATATATTCTACTACAGTGGACTATATATATTCTACTACTACAGTGGACTATATATTCTACTACAGTGGACTATTATATTCTACAACAGTGGACTAATATATTCTACTACAGTGGACTATAATATTCTACTACTACAGTGGACTATATATATTCTACTACTACAGTGGACTATATATATTCTACTACTACAGTGGACTAATATATTACTACTACAGTGGACTATATATATTCTACTACTACAGTGGACTATATATATTCTACTACAGTGGACTATATATTCTACTACAGTGGACTATATATATATTCTACTACTACAGTGGACTATATATTCTACTACTACAGTGGACTATATATATTCTACTACAGTGGACTAATTATATATTCTACTACTACAGTGGATTATATATATTCTACTACTACAGTGGACTATATATATTCTACTACTACAGTGGACTATATATATTCTACTACTACAGTGGACTATATAATTCTACTACAGTGGACTATATATTCTACTACAGTGGACTATATATATATTCTACTACTACAGTGGACTATATATATTCTACTACAGTGGACTATATATATTCTACTACAGTGGACTATATATATTCTACTACAGTGGACTATATATATATTCTACTACTACAGTGGACTATATATATTCTACTACTACAGTGGACTATATATATTCTACTACTACAGTGGACTATATATATTCTACTACTACAGTGGACTATATATATTCTACTACAGTGGACTATATATATTCTACTACAGTGGACTATATATATTCTACTACAGTGGACTATATATATTCTACTACAGTGGACTATATATATTCTACTACTACAGTGGACTATATATATTCTACTACTAAGTGGACTATATATATTCTCCTACTACAGTGGACTATATATATTCTACTACTACAGTGGACTATATATTTCTACTACAGTGGACTATATATATTTAACTACAGTGGACTATATATATTCTACTACAGTGGACTATATATTCTTACTACAGTGGACTATATCTAATATTCTACTACTACAGTGGACTAATATATATTCTACTACTACAGTGGCACTATATATATTTACTACTACAGTGGACTATATATATTTACTACTACAGTGGACCTATATATATTCTACCTACAGTGGAACTATATATATTCTTACTACAGTGGACTATATATATTCTACTACAGTGGACTATATATTATCTACTACTACAGTGGACTATATATATCTATACTACAGTGGACTATATATATTCTACTACTACAGTGGACTATATTATTATACTACAGTGGACTATATGTATTCTACTACAGTGGACTATATATATTCTACTACAGTGGACTATATATTCTACTACAGTGGACTATATATATTCTACTACTACAGTGGACTATATATATTCTACTACAGTGGACTATATATATATTCTACTACTACAGTGGACTATATATATTCTACTACTACAGTGGACTATATATATTCTACTACTACAGTGAACTATATATATTCTACTACTACAGTGGACTATATATATTCTACTACAGTGGACTATATATATTCTACAACAGTGGACTATATATATTCTACTACTACAGTGGACTATATATATTCTACTACTACAGTGGACTATATATTCTACTACTACAGTGGACTATATATATTCTACTACTACAGTGGACTATATATATTCTACTACAGTGGACTATATATATTCTACTACTACAGTGGACTATATATATTCTACTACAGTGAACTATATATATTCTACTACAGTGGACTATATATATATTCTACTACTACAGTGGACTATATATATTCTACTACTACAGTGGACTATATATATTCTACTACAGTGGACTATATATATTCTACTACAGTGGACTATATATATATTCTACTACAGTGGACTATATATATTCTACTACTACAGTGGACTATATATATTCTACTACTACAGTGGACTATATATATTCTACTACAGTGGACTATATATATTCTACTACAGTGGACTATATATATTCTACTACAGTGGACTATATATATTCTACTACTACAGTGGACTATATATATTCTACTACAGTGGACTATATATATTCTACTACAGTGGACTATATATATTCTACTACAGTGGACTATATATATTCTACTACTACAGTGGACTATATATATATTCTACTACTACTACAGTGGACTATATATTCTACTACTACAGTGGACTATATATATATATTCTACTACAGTGGACTATATATATTCTACTACAGTGGACTAAATGTATTCTACTACAGTGGACTATATATATTCTACTACAGTGTACTATATATATTCTACTACAGTGGACTATATATATTCTACTACTACAGTGGACTATATATATTCTACTACAGTGGACTATATATATTCTACTACAGTGGACTATATATATTCTACTACTACAGTGGACTATTATATCTACTACAGTGGACTATATATTCTACTACAGTGGACTATATATTCTACTACAGTGGACTATATATATTCTACTACTACAGTGGACTATATATATTCTACTACTACAGTGGACTATATATATTCTACTACTACAGTGGACTATATATTCTACTACACAGTGGACTATATATTCTACTACTACAGTGGACTATATATATTCTACTACAGTGGACTATATATATTCTACTACAGTGGACTATATATATATTCTACTACTACAGTGGACTATATATATTCTACTACTACAGTGGACTATATATATTCTACTACAGTGGACTATATATATATTCTACTACTACAGTGGACTATATATATATTCTACTACTACAGTGGACTATATATATTCTACTACTACAGTGGACTATATATATTCTACTACTACAGTGGACTATATATATTCTACTACAGTGGACTATATATATTCTACTACAGTGGACTATATATATATTCTACTACTACAGTGGACTATATATATTCTACTACAGTGGACTATATATATTCTACTACAGTGGACTATATATATTCTACTACAGTGGACTATATATATTCTACTACTACAGTGGACTATATATATTCTACTACAGTGGACTATATATATTCTACTACTACAGTGGACTATATATATTCTACTACAGTGGACTATATATATTCTACTACAGTGGACTATATATATTCTACTACAGTGGACTATATATATATTCTACTACAGTGGACTATATATATTCTACTACAGTGGACTATATATATTCTACTACTACAGTGGACTATATATATTCTACTACTACAGTGGACTATATATATTCTACTACTACAGTGAACTATATATATTCTACTACTACAGTGGACTATATATATTCTACTACAGTGGACTATATATATTCTACTACAGTGGACTATATATATTCTACAACAGTGGACTATATATATTCTACTACAGTGGACTATATATATTCTACTACTACAGTGGACTATATATATTCTACAACAGTGGACTATATATATTCTACTACTACAGTGGACTATATATATTCTACAACAGTGGACTATATATATTCTACTACTACAGTGGACTATATATATTCTACTACAGTGGACTATATATATTCTACTACTACAGTGGACTATATATATTCTACTACAGTGAACTATATATATTCTACTACAGTGGACTATATATATATTCTACTACTACAGTGGACTATATATATATTCTACTACTACAGTGGACTATATATATATTCTACTACTACAGTGGACTATATATATTCTACTACTACAGTGGACTATATATATTCTACTACTACAGTGGACTATATATATTCTACTACAGTGGACTATATATATTCTACTACTACAGTGGACTATATATATTCTACTACAGTGGACTATATATTCTACTACAGTGGACAGTGGACTATAATATTCTACTACTACAGTGGACTATATATATTCTACTACTACAGTGGACTATATATATTCTACTACTACAGTGAACTATATATATATTCTACTACTACAGTGAACTATATATATATTCTACTACTACAGTGGACTATATATATTCTACTACTACAGTGGACTATATATATTCTACTACTACAGTGGACTATATATATATTCTACTACTACAGTGGACTATATATATTCTATTACAGTGGACTATATATATTCGACTACTACAGTGGACTATATATATTCTACTACAACAGTGGACTATATATATTCGACTACTACAGTGGACTATATATATTCGACTACTACAGTGGACTATATATATTCTACTACTACAGTGGACTATATATATTCTACTACTACAGTGGACTATATATATTCTACTACAGTGGACTATATATATTCTACTACAGTGGACTATATATATTCTACTACAGTGGACTATATATATTCTACTACAGTGGACTATATATATTCTACTACAACAGTGGACTATATATATTCTACTACTACAGTGGACTATATATATTCTACTACAGTGGACTATATATATTCTACTACAGTGGACTATATATATATATATTCTACTACAGTGGACTATATATATTCTACTACAACAGTGGACTATATATATTCTACTACTACAGTGGACTATATATATTCTACTACTACAGTGGACTATATATATTCTACTACTACAGTGGACTATATATATTCTACTACTACAGTGGACTATATATATTCTACTACTACAGTGGACTATATATATTCTACTACTACAGTGGACTATATATATTCTACTACAGTGGACTATATATATATTCTACTACAGTGGACTATATACATTCTACTACTACAGTGGACTATATATATTCTACTACTACAGTGGACTATATATATTCTACTACTACAGTGGACTATATATATTCTACTACTACAGTGGACTATATATATTCTACTACTACAGTGGACTATATATATTCTACTACTACAGTGGACTATATATATTCTACTACAGTGGACTATATATATTCTACTACTATAGTGGACTATATATATTCTACTACTACAGTGGACTATATATATTCTACTACTACAGTGGACTATATATATTCTACTACTACAGTGGACTATATATATTCTACTACTACAGTGGACTATATATATTCTACTACAGTGGACTATATATATTCTACTACTACAGTGGACTATATATATTCTACTACTACAGTGGACTATATATATTCTACTACTACAGTGGACTATATATATTCTACTACAGTGGACTATATATATTCTACTACTACAGTGGACTATATATATTCTACTACAGTGATTCTCCAGATGATTAGGAAATAGAGGTGGTCTACATAGAGTCTTTGGTGCTTTTGTCTGCCTGTCTAACAAAGTGTGTGTGATGTGTCTGTGTGTGTGTGTGTGTGTGTGTGTGTGTGTGTGTGTGTGTGTGTGTGTGTGTGTGCGCGTGTGTCCAGGTGAGTCAGGGAGCTGGAGGGTGGATCTGAAGGTAAATATCCGTCCGTCCAGCAGTACAGGAGTTCTCTTCGCTCTCGTCCTCAACGATACCGTCCCCCTGTCTGTCGCCGTGGTTACGCAAGGACCTGAAGAAGCTGTGAGTTCAGCAACGATCCCCCCCCCCCCCCACACACACACACACACACACACACCCTTCACCTCTCCCCCCCTCCTTCCTCCAGGACCTGCGGGTGTTCCTGGATGGAGTGTCCGTGGCGACGCTACAGTCGTTGATGTTGTGTTACCCAGACCGTCTGTCTGTAGAACTGACCGTCACCCCCACTAGCCTGGAGATCGGTGCCAACACCTCCACCTGGTCCTACAGCCTCCCTGATGGGGCGCTGGATCGACTCAACCACACCATGGTGACACACTCTGTCAGGACATGTATAGGAGGACTGCCAGGTAACTAGCTAGTCACTAGCTAACTAACTAGTAGCTCAGTAGCCACAGGACTGCCAGGTAACGAGCTAGTTACTAACTAACTAACCACAATGATGACACTCTGTCAGGACATGTATAGGAGGACTGCCAGGTAACTAGCTAGTCACTAGCTAACTAACTAGTAGCTCAGTAGCCACAGGACTGCCAGGTAACTAGCTAGTTACTAACTAACTAACCACAATGATGACACTCTGTCAGGACATGTATAGGAGGACTGCCAGGTAACTAGCTAGTCACTAACTAACTAACTAGCCACCATGATGACACACTCTGTCAGGACATGTATAGGAGGACTGCCAGGTAACTAGCTAGTCACTAACTAACTAACTAGTAGCTCAGTAGCCACAGGACTGCCAGGTAACTAGCTAGTTACTAACTAACTAACTAACCACACACTCTGTCAGGACATGTGTAGGAGGACTGCCAGGTAACTAGCTAGTCACTAACTAACTAACTAACCAACCACAAAAACTAGCCACAGGACTGCCAGGTAACTAGCTAGTCACTAACTAACTAACCACAATGATGAAACGCTCTGTCAGGACATGTATAGGACTGCCAGGTAACTAGCTAGTCACTAACTAACTAGTTGCTCATTAGCCACAGGACTGCCAGGTAACTAGCTAGTCACTAACTAGTAGCTCATTAGCCACAGGACTGCCAGGTTGATGAAACTTGACTAACGTAGTCCATATTTCAGAATTGATTCAGATTTCATTGATGAAGTGTGAAACCACAGAAGTGTTTTTTTGGGGGGGGGTTGGTATTTAATCTCTCCGTCTGTCCGTTCGTCTCCAGATGATATCCCCGTCTCCTCCAGCCCAGTGACGGCCTACTACCACGGCTGCATGGACGTCAACATCAACGGCCGGCTGTTAGACTTCGACGAGGCAGACAGTAAACACAACAGCATTAAGTCCCACTCCTGCCCCCCTGTCTCGCCCCCCCCACACAAAGACACTCTCTGACGACGCCCAATCACTCACCTTACAGGAAGTGACCTCACCGACCAGGTCGACCAATCGCCAATCACATCTCTGTTCCTGAGGCCCAAATCTGTGTTTATGATCCTCTACCTGATGATTAGGAGGGAGGGAGGGAGGGAGGGAGGGAGGGAGGAAAGGAGTGGGGGAGGGAGGGAGGGAGGTAGGGCGAGGGGAGAGAGGGAGGGAGGGAAGAAAGGAGTGGAAGAGGGAGGGAGGGAGGGAGGTAGGGGAGGGAGGGAGGGAGAGGGAGGGAGGAAGGGGGGGAGGGAGGGGGGGGGGTAGGGGGAGAGAGAGGGAGGGAGGGAGGGAAGAAAGGAGTGGGGGAGGGAGGGAGGTAGGGGGAGAGAGAGGGAGGGAGGGAGGAAAGGAGTGGGGGAGGGAGGGAGGGGGAGAGAGAGGGAGGGAGGGGGTAGGGGGGGAGGGAGGGAAGAAAGGAGTGGGGGAGGGAGGGAGGTAGGGGGAGAGAGAGGGAGGGAGAGAGGGAAGAAAGGGGGAGGGAGAGTAGGGAGAGTCGGGAGAACGAAGGGAGGGAGAGATGGTGGGTGGACTTGCACAATGCAGTCATTTCTGTTTATTTTAGTTTCCTGCACTCTTTGTTAGACTGTTTTTGACGGTTTCATATTTTCTATTGGACACGTGTCATCCCCATCACCATGGTTTCTATTGCCGTGAAATAAACACCAGGTCTGTTACTGTGGAGAAGAGGAGTTACCAAAACCTGTTGCCAGCGACACCGACCGATCCAGCATTACTTGTTCTGTTGCCAGGGGACACCGACTGATCCAGCATTACTTGTTCTGTTGCCAGCGACACCGACTGATCCAGCATTACTTGTTCTGTTGCCAGTGACGCCGACTGATCCAGCATTACTTGTTCTGTTGCCAGCGACACTGACTGATCCAGCATTACTTGTTCTGTTGCCAGCGACACCGACTGATCCAGCATTACTTGTTCTGTTGCCAGTGACGCCGACTGATCCAGCATTACTTGTTCTGTTGCCAGGGACACCGACTGATCCAGCATTACTTGTTCTGTTGCCAGCGACACTGACTGATCCAGCATTACTTGTTCTGTTGCCAGGGACACCGACTGATCCAGCATTACTTGTTCTGTTGCCAGGGGACACCGACCGATCCAGCATTACTTGTTCTGTTGCCAGGGACACCGACTGATCCAGCATTACTTGTTCTGTTGCCAGGGGACACCGACTGATCCAGCATTACTTGTTCTGTTGCCAGGAATTCCATAGACGTAGTGAAACAGCTGACCTCTGGAAGGTTCTGATACAGTGGAATGACCTGTGGTCCATGGTTCTGGTGTAGAGGAAGGTTCTGATCCAGTGGAATGACCTGTGGTCCATGGTTCTGGTGTATATATAGAGGAAGGTTCTGATACAGTGGAATGACCTGTGGTCCATGGTTCTGGTGTATATATAGAGGAAGGTTCTGATACAGTGGAATGACCTGTGGTCCATGGTTCTGGTGTAGAGGAAGGTTCTGATCCAGTGGAATGACCTGTGGTCCATGGTTCTGGTGTATATATAGAGGAAGGTTCTGATACAGTGGAACGACCTGTGGTCCATGGATCTGGTGTGTATGTAGAGGAAGGTTCTGATCCAGTGGAATGACCTGTGGTCCATGGTTCTGGTGTATATATAGAGGAAGGTTCTGATACAGTGGAATGACCTGTGGTCCATGGTTCTGGTGTATATATAGAGGAAGGTTCTGATCCAGTGGAATGACCTGTGGTCCATGGTTCTGGTGTATATATAGAGGAAGGTTCTGATCCAGTGGAACGACCTGTGGTCCATGGTTCTGGTGTATATGTAGAGGGAGGTTCTGATACAGTGGAATGACCTGGGATACATGGTTCTGTATATACAGTTGAGGTCAGAAGTTTACATCCACTTAGGTTGGAGTCATTAAAACTCGTTTTTCAACCACTCCACAAATTTCTTGTTAACAAACTGTAGTTTTGGCAGAGTCGGTTAGGACATCTACTTTGTAGATTTGTAGATTTTTCCAACAATTGTTAACAGACAGATTATTTCACTTATAATTCACTGTATCACAATTCCAGTGGGTCAGAAGTTTACCTACACTAAGTTGACTTGTGCCTTTAAACAGCTTGCAAAATTCCAGAAAATTATGTCATGGCTTTAGAAGCTTCTGATAGGCTAATTGACATTATTTAAGTCAATTGGAGGTGTACCTATGGATGTATTTCAAGGCCTACCTTCAAACTCAATACCTCTTAGCTTGACATCATGGGAAAATCAAAAGAAATCAGCCAATACCTCATACAAAAAATTGTAGACCTCCACAAGTCTGGTTCATCCTTGGGAGCAATTTCCAAACGCCTGAAGGTACCACGTTCATCTGTACAAACAATAGTAGGCAAGTATAGACACCATGGGACCACGCAGCCGTCATACTGCTCAGGAAGGAGACGCATTCTGTCTCCTAGAGATGAACGTACTTTGGTGCGAAAAGTGCAAATCAATCCCAGAACAACAGCAAAGGACCTTGTGAAGATGCTGGAGGAAACAGGTAAAAAAAGTATCTATATCCACAGTAAAACGAGTCCTATATCGACATAATCTGAAAGGCCGTTCAGCAAGGAAGAAGCCACTGCTCCAAAACCGCCATAAAAAAGCCAGACTTCGGTTTGCATCTGCACATGGGGACAAAGTTCATACTTTTTGAAGAAATGTCCTCTGGTCTGATGAAACAACAATAGAACTGTTTGGCCATAATGACCATCGTTATGTTTGGAGGAAAAAGGGGGAGGCTTTGCAAGCCGAAGAACACCATCCCAACCGTGAAGCACGGGGGTGGCAGCATCATGTTGTGGGGGTGCTTTGCTGCAGGAGGGACTGGTGCACTTCACAAAATAGATGGCATTATGAGGAAGGAAAATTATGTGGATATATTGAAGCAACATCTCAAGGCATCAGTCAGGAAGTTAAGTTTAAGTTTGGTCGCAAATTTGTGGTTAGAACTGAAAAAGCATGTGCGAGCAAGGAGGCCTTACAAACCTGACTCAGTTACACCAGCTCTATCAGGAGGAATGGGCCAAAATTCACCAAACTTCTTGTGGGAAGCTTGTGGAAGGCTCCCCGAAACGTTTGACCCAAGTTAAACAATTTAAAGGCAATACTACCAAATACTAATTGAGTGTATGTAAACGTCTGACCCACTGGGAATGTGATGAAAGAAATAAAAGCTGAAATAAATAATTCTCTCTACTATTATTCTGACATTTCACATTCTTAAAATAAAGTGGTGATCCTAACTGACCTAAAACAGGGAATTTTTACTAGGATTAAAATGTCAGGAATTGAGAAAAACTGAGTTTAAATGTGTTTGGCTAAGGTGTATGTAAACTTCCGACTTCAACTGTATGTAGATGAGATAGATATGTACCACACACACATGGTGATTTCTGTTTCTCTCTTTTGTCTCTCCTCTCTCTCCCTTTCTTCAGACACCCCAATGGTTAAGTGTATATAAAAACATGCTCACTTTAATATATAAGTTAAATGTTTTTGTTGATGGATTGAGTGTTTTTTGTGTGTGTGTGTGTGTGTTTATTTTAACAAAAGTGATCCAAAGCATGCTTACTTTGGTACGAAAAACTGTGGTTGTGTCTGAAATCTTTCTAGCCTACAGCTTACTAATAAAATCAAATGTATTTATAAAGCCCTTCTTACATCAGCTGATATCTCAAAGTGCTGTACAGAAACCCAGCCTAAACCCCCCCAAAACAGCAAGCTAAAATGTACTAGCCATACTGCATACGGATATACTGGTAAAACGCAGTATTAAACGTTAAACAAATATCAACATACTGGTTCAAACGACAAAGAAGCAGCGGACAAAATCGGCTGTTTGGTCATAGTTTCTGACGGACGTTTTATGGTGTTACACAGCGTACCATTTTCGTTTGTCAAACTGAACACAAATGCTAGCTAGCAGCTAACAAAATGAGTTTGTTTTTGGCCAAATTGTCATGTAAAAATGACATAGACGAGGTAATAAAAACCGTCGCTGAAAAGGTTTTAGTTCTTCGGTTTGGAAGAGATGAAGACTCGGTCTGCCTGCAACTTGACGAGATTGTAAGTAGCTAACGTTAGCATGTGTAGCTAGCATGCTAGCTGGGTAACTAGCTAGCTCTGCCATCCAACTACCTGCAATATTGTAGCCAGTAAACATTAATGCAAAACGTGCATGTCAATCGTTACCAATATTTACACCAACACTGTCAATGTATTTTTGTTGTTGTTGTTGTTGTTTGTAACGTTTCAGTCTGTCTGAATCGGGAATGACAAGTGTTCTCATTATTTTTGCCAGCTGTCCAAAACCTCCCACGACCTGAGTAACATGGCGTCTATCTACATCGTGGATGTGGATTCAGCTCCCGTCTACACGAGATACTTCGACATCAGTTACAACCCATCTACAGTCTTCTTCTTCAACGGACAACACATGAAAGTTGATTATGGGTGAGAAGGAAGATGGCCGACAACTAGCTAGAATACCACTGGTTGGTTTATACAGTCTTCGTTTCAGTGAGTTGTAACACACTCTTCCCTTTTTTAATGTCATAGGTGTGGGTACTACTCATATTAGCTACAAGCCATTTCTCCTTTATAGGCTTATAGCTAAAACACTGTTGTCTCTATACAGGTCTCCAGATCACACCAAGTTTGTGGGCAGTTTTAAGACCAAGCAGGACTTCTTGGATCTGATCGAGGTGATCTACAGAGGAGCTATGAGAGGGAAGATGATCGTCCAGAGTCCCATCGACCCTCAGAACATCCCCAAGTACGACCTGCTCTACCATGGGATCTAATCCCCATCACGACCTGCTCTACCATGGGATCTAACCCCCATCACGACCTGCTCTACCATGGGATCTAACCCCATCACGACCTGCTCTACCATGGGATCTAATCCCATCACGACCTGCTCTACCATGGGATCTAACCCCATAATGACCTGCTCTACCATGGGATCTAACCCCACTAATGACCTGCTCTACCATGGGATCTAACCCCACTAATGACCTGCTCTACCATGGGATCTAATCCCATAATGACCTGCTCTACCATGGGATCTAACCCCATAATGACCTGCTCTACCATGGGATCTAACCCCATAATGACCTGCTCAACCATGGGATCTAATCCCATCATGACCTGCTCTACCATGGGATCTAACCCCATAATGACCTGCTCTACCATGGGATCTAACCCCGTCACGACCTGCTCTACCATGGGATCTAATCCCATCACGACCTGCTCTACCATGGGATCTAACCCCATAATGACCTGCTCTATCATGGGATCTAACCCCATAATGACCTGCTCAACCATGGGATCTAATCCCATCATGACCTGCTCTACCATGGGATCTAACCCCATAATGACCTGCTCTACCATGGGATCTAACCCTATAATGACCTGCTCTACCATGGGATCTAACCCCATCACGACCTGCTCTACCATGGGATCTAACCCCACCCTTCAGCGCGGTTACAAGCACTCTGGCTGCAGATCTCGTCGGGAGACCGACGGCGCGGTTTGAGCGCTCAAGCTGCCGACAATTCATGTGGAGAAAAAAACGTCTGACCGGCACAGAACGGATTGGCCCCGGCCCGGACAATTATGGTGTCGGCTTTATCAAGAGACACCACTGTAGCCGGCACCATCTCACTAAACCATTCATACTGATGTACCGATTTAGTGAAACTGTCCATAACTTGAGGGTTTGATATCTCCTAGGGAAATAGATCTCTATAAGAGACTCCATCTCACTTCACCATTCATACTGATGTAGTGTTTAGTATTATATATATATATATATATATATATATATATATATATATATATATATATATATGATTATATTTCCTAGGGAAATAGATCTCTATAAGAGACACAGATATGTGTCAGAGTGAACAATCTTTTATTTCATACAATGAAGATTCATTTATATCTGGATGTTCTTGTTGCCTTTTTGTTTATTTTGGGAATGCTGAATCTCTAATGTATGTTTGGTCACAAGGTCAGAAACCTTTTGAACTTTTTGTTAATAAATGTGTCACTTCAAATAATGTTTGGTTTGATCTCTACTGCCTCACCACAATAAATCATTATCTGCTACATAAAAATAAGCCTGTTCACAGTGCAGGAGGTCCTTGTATTATCTAAGCCCAGACACCACAGTGCAGGAGATCCTTGTATTATCTAAACCCAGACACCACAGTGCAGGAGATCCTTGTATTATCTAAGCCCAGACACCACAGACAGTGCAGGAGATCCTTGTATTATCTAAGCCCAGGCACCACAGACAGTGCAGGAGATCCTTGTATTATCTAAGCCCAGGCACCACAGACAGTGCAGGAGATCCTTGTATTATCTAAGCCCAGACACCACAGTGCAGGAGATCCTTGTATTATCTAAGCCCAGACACCACAGTGCAGGAGATCCTTGTATTATCTAAGCCCAGGCACCACAGACAGTGCAGGAGATCCTTGTATTATCTAAGCCCAGACACCACAGTGCAGGAGATCCTTGTATTATCTAAGCCCAGACACCACAGTGCTGTAGATCATTGTATTATCTAAGCCCAGACACCACAGTGCAGGAGGTCCTTGTATTGTCTAAGCCCAGACACCACAGTGCAGGAGATCCTTGTATTATCTAAGCCCAGACACCACAGACAGTGCAGGAGGTCCTTGTATTATCTAAGCCCAGACACCACAGTGCAGGAGATCCTTGTATTATCTAAGCCCAGACACCACAGTGCAGGAGATCCTTGTATTATCTAAGCCCAGACACCACAGACAGTGCAGGAGATCCTTGTATTATCTAAGCCCAGACACCACAGTGCAGGAGATCCTTGTATTATCTAAGCCCAGACACCACAGACAGTGCTGGAGATCCTTGTATTATCTAAGCCCAGACACCACAGACAGTGCTGGAGATCCTTGTATTATCTAAGCCCAGACACCACAGTGCAGGAGATCCTTGTATTATCTAAGCCCAGACACCACAGTGCAGGAGATCCTTGTATTATCTAAGCCCAGACACCACAGACAGTGCAGGAGATCCTTGTATTATCTAAGCCCAGACACCACAGTGCAGGAGATCCTTGTATTATCTAAGCCCAGACACCACAGTGCAGGAGATCCTTGTATTATCTAAGCCCAGACACCACAGACAGTGCAGGAGATCCTTGTATTATCTAAGCCCAGACACCACAGTGCAGGAGATCCTTGTATTATCTAAGCCCAGACACCACAGTGCAGGAGATCCTTATATTATCTAAGCCCAGACACCACAGACAGTGCTGGAGATCCTTGTATTATCTAAGCCCAGACACCACAGTGCAGGAGATCATTGTATTATCTAAGCCCAGACACCACAGTGCAGGAGGTCCTTGTATTATCTAAGCCCAGACACCACAGTGCTGGAGATCCTTGTATTATCTAAGCCCAGACACCACAGTGCAGGAGATCCTTGTATTATCTAAGCCCAGGCACCACAGTGCAGGAGATCCTTGTATTATCTAAGCCCAGACACCACAGTGCAGGAGATCCTTGTATTATCTAAGCCCAGACACCACAGTGCAGGAGATCCTTGTATTATCTAAGCCCAGACACCACAGTGCAGGAGATCCTTGTATTATCTAAGCCCAGACACCACAGTGCAGGAGGCCCTTGTATTATCTAAGCCCAGACACCACAGACAGTGCTGGAGATCCTTGTATTATCTAAGCCCAGACACCACAGTGCAGGAGATCCTTGTATTATCTAAGCCCAGACACCACAGTGCAGGAGGTCCTTGTATTATCTAAGCCCAGACACCACAGTGCAGGAGGTCCTTGTATTATCTAAGCCCAGACACCACAGTGCAGGAGATCCTTGTATTATCTAAACCAAGGCACCACGGGCTGAATGACTTGCATCTACCGATCAATTTGGAGATTTGTTGGTATTTTGGTCCATTAATAATATAAGTATTTTTAAAATGTCAAACTTCAAAAATGTCTATTTTCTTTAGTTTATCATACTACCATCATCAACATTTGAATGAATTTTAACCACTTTAAAAAAAATGGACATGCATCAACAATGTAAAAGCCCATTTCATACAGAATGTTACAAACTGGACTACATTTAGTAAGTTACTTTGAAGAGGGTGATTGGGTTAAATGGCCGTTTTGGTGTTTGTTCGTCTTCACTCAGTGTTACTTGTCGTTAACTGACATTTCCAGAAAGTCAGACTTCCCACATAAACTCATTCTTCTCAGCTTCAGAATCATCTACATTCCCAGAGTTGTGAGGTTACCATTAGATCTATTACCCAGAGTTGTGTGGTTACCATTAGATATATTACCCAGAGTTGTGTGGTTACCATTAGATATATTACCCAGAGTTGTGTGGTTACCATTAGATATATTACCCAGAGTTGTGTGGTTACCATTAGATATATTACCCAGACTTACCCAGAGTTGTGTGGTTACCATTAGATATATTACCCAGACTGACCCAGAGTTGTGTGGTTACCATTAGATATATTACCCAGACTGACCCAGAGTTGTGTGGTTACCATTAGATATATTACCCAGAGTTGTGTGGTTACCATTAGATATATTACCCAGACTGACCCAGAGTTGTGTGGTTACCATTAGATATATTACCCAGACTTACCCAGAGTTGTGTGGTTACCATTAGATATATTACCCAGAGTTGTGTGGTTACCATTAGATATTACCCAGAGTTGTGTGGTTACCATTAGATATATTACCCAGAGATGTGTGGTTACCATTAGATATATTACCCAGAGTTGTGTGGTTACCATTAGATATATTACCCAGAGTTGTGTGGTTACCATTAGATATATTACCCAGAGATGTGTGGTTACCATTAGATATATTACCCAGAGTTGTGTGGTTACCATTAGATATATTACCCAGAGATGTGTGGTTACCATTAGATATATTACCCAGAGTTGTGTGGTTACCATTAGATATATTACCCAGAGTTGTGTGGTTACCATTAGATATATTACCCAGAGTTGTGTGGTTACCAATAGATATATTACCCAGAGTTGTGTGGTTACCATTAGATATATTACCCAGAGTTGTGTGGTTACCATTAGATATATTACCCAGAGTTGTGAGGTTACCATTAGATATATTACCCAGACTTACCCAGAGTTGTGTGGTTACCATTAGATATATTACCCAGACTGACCCAGAGTTGTGTGGTTACCATTAGATATATTACCCAGACTGACCCAGAGTTGTGTGGTTACCATTAGATATATTACCCAGAGTTGTGTGGTTACCATTAGATATATTACCCAGACTGACCCAGAGTTGTGTGGTTACCATTAGATATATTACCCAGACTTACCCAGAGATGTGTGGTTACCAATAGATATATTACCCAGAGTTGTGTGGTTACCATTAGATCTATTACCCAGAGTTGTGTGGTTACCATTAGATATATTACCCAGACTTACCCAGAGTTGTGTGGTTACCATTATATATATTACCCAGAGTTGTGTGGTTACCATTAGATATATTACCCAGAGTTGTGTGGTTACCATTAGATATATTACCCAGAGTTGTGTGGTTACCATTAGATATATTACCCAGAGTTGTGTGGTTACCATTAGATATATTACCCAGAGTTGTGTGGTTACCATTAGATATATTACCCAGAGTTGTGAGGTTACCATTAGATATATTACCCAGACTTACCCAGAGATGTGTGGTTACCAATAGATATATTACCCAGAGTTGTGTGGTTACCATTAGATATATTACCCAGAGTTGTGAGGTTACCATTAGATATATTACCCAGACTTACCCAGAGTTGTGTGGTTACCATTAGATATATTACCCAGACTGACCCAGAGTTGTGTGGTTACCATTAGATATATTACCCAGACTGACCCAGAGTTGTGTGGTTACCATTAGATATATTACCCAGAGTTGTGTGGTTACCATTAGATATATTACCCAGACTGACCCAGAGTTGTGTGGTTACCATTAGATATATTACCCAGACTTACCCAGAGATGTGTGGTTACCAATATATATATTACCCAGAGTTGTGTGGTTACCATTAGATCTATTACCCAGAGTTGTGTGGTTACCATTAGATATATTACCCAGACTTACCCAGAGTTGTGTGGTTACCATTATATATATTACCCAGAGTTGTGTGGTTACCATTAGATATATTACCCAGAGTTGTGTGGTTACCATTAGATATATTACCCAGAGTTGTGTGGTTACCATTAGATATATTACCCAGAGTTGTGTGGTTACCATTAGATCTATTACCCAGAGTTGTGTGGTTACCAATAGATATATTACCCAGACTTACCCAGAGTTGTGTGGTTACCATTAGATATATTACCCAGAGTTGTGTGGTTACCATTAGATATATTACCCAGAGTTGTGTGGTTACCAATAGATATATTACCCAGACTTACCCAGAGTTGTGTGGTTACCATTAGATATATACCCAGAGTTGTGTGGTTACCATTAGATATATTACCCAGAGTTGTGTGGTTACCATTAGATATATTACCCAGAGTTGTGTGGTTACCATTAGATATATTACCCAGAGTTGTGTGGTTACCATTAGATATATTACCCAGAGTTGTGTGGTTACCATTAGATATATTACCCAGAGTTGTGTGGTTACCATTAGATATATTACCCAGAGTTGTGTGGTTACCATTAGATATATTACCCAGAGTTGTGTGGTTACCATTAGATCTATTACCCAGAGTCTTGTGGTTACCATTAGATATATTACCCAGAGTCTTGTGGTTACCATTAGATATATTACCCAGAGTTGTGTGGTTACCATTAGATATATTACCCAGAGTTGTGTGGTTACCATTAGATATATTACCCAGAGTTGTGTGGTTACCATTAGATATATTACCCAGAGTTGTGTGGTTACCATTAGATCTATTACCCAGAGTTGTGTGGTTACCATTAGATCTATTACCCAGAGTCTTGTGGTTACCATTAGATATATTACCCAGATTTGTGTGGTTACCATTAGATCTATTACCCAGAGTTGTGTGGTTACCATTAGATATATTACCCAGACTTACCCAGAGCTGTGTGGTTACCATTAGATATATTACCCAGAGTTGTGTGGTTACCATTAGATATATTACCCAGAGTTGTGTGGTTACCATTAGATATATTACCCAGACTTACCCAGAGTTGTGTGGTTACCATTAGATATATTACCCAGACTGACCCAGAGTTGTGTGGTTACCATTAGATATATTACCCAGACTGACCCAGAGTTGTGTGGTTACCATTAGATATATTACCCAGAGTTGTGTCGTTACCATTAGATATATTACCCAGACTGACCCAGAGTTGTGTGGTTACCATTAGATATATTACCCAGACTTACCCAGAGTTGTGTGGTTACCATTAGATATATTACCCAGAGTTGTGTGGTTACCATTAGATATTACCCAGAGTTGTGTGGTTACCATTAGATATATTACCCAGAGATGTGTGGTTACCATTAGATATATTACCCAGAGTTGTGTGGTTACCATTAGATATATTACCCAGAGTTGTGTGGTTACCATTAGATATATTACCCAGAGATGTGTGGTTACCATTAGATATATTACCCAGAGTTGTGTGGTTACTATTAGATATATTACCCAGAGATGTGTGGTTACCATTAGATATATTACCCAGAGTTGTGTGGTTACCATTAGATATATTACCCAGAGTTGTGTGGTTACCATTAGATATATTACCCAGAGTTGTGTGGTTACCAATAGATATATTACCCAGAGTTGTGTGGTTACCATTAGATATATTACCCAGAGTTGTGTGGTTACCATTAGATATATTACCCAGAGTTGTGAGGTTACCATTAGATATATTACCCAGACTTACCCAGAGTTGTGTGGTTACCATTAGATATATTACCCAGACTGACCCAGAGTTGTGTGGTTACCATTAGATATATTACCCAGACTGACCCAGAGTTGTGTGGTTACCATTAGATATATTACCCAGAGTTGTGTGGTTACCATTAGATATATTACCCAGACTGACCCAGAGTTGTGTGGTTACCATTAGATATATTACCCAGACTTACCCAGAGATGTGTGGTTACCAATAGATATATTACCCAGAGTTGTGTGGTTACCATTAGATCTATTACCCAGAGTTGTGTGGTTACCATTAGATATATTACCCAGACTTACCCAGAGTTGTGTGGTTACCATTATATATATTACCCAGAGTTGTGTGGTTACCATTAGATATATTACCCAGAGTTGTGTGGTTACCATTAGATATATTACCCAGAGTTGTGTGGTTACCATTAGATATATTACCCAGAGTTGTGTGGTTACCATTAGATATATTACCCAGAGTTGTGTGGTTACCATTAGATCTATTACCCAGAGTTGTGTGGTTACCAATAGATATATTACCCAGACTTACCCAGAGTTGTGTGGTTACCATTAGATATATTACCCAGAGTTGTGTGGTTACCAATAGATATATTACCCAGACTTACCCAGAGTTGTGTGGTTACCATTAGATATATTACCCAGAGTTGTGTGGTTACCATTAGATATATTACCCAGAGTTGTGTGGTTACCATTAGATATATTACCCAGAGTTGTGTGGTTACCATTAGATATATTACCCAGAGTTGTGTGGTTACCATTAGATATATTACCCAGAGTTGTGTGGTTACCATTAGATATATTACCCAGAGTTGTGTGGTTACCATTAGATATATTACCCAGAGTTGTGTGGTTACCATTAGATATATTACCCAGAGTCTTGTGGTTACCATTAGATCTATTACCCAGAGTCTTGTGGTTACCATTAGATATATTACCCAGAGTTGTGTGGTTACCATTAGATCTATTACCCAGAGTTGTGTGGTTACCATTAGATCTATTACCCAGAGTTGTGTGGTTACCATTAGATATATTACCCAGAGTTGTGTGGTTACCATTAGATCTATTACCCAGAGTTGTGTGGTTACCATTAGATATATTACCCAGACTTACCCAGAGCTGTGTGGTTACCATTAGATATATTACCCAGAGTTGTGTGGTTACCATTAGATATATTACCCAGAGTTGTGTGGTTACCATTAGATATATTACCCAGAGTTGTGTGGTTACCATTAGATATATTACCCAGAGTTGTGTGGTTACCATTAGATATATTACCCAGAGTTGTGTGGTTACCATTAGATCTATTACCCAGAGTTGTGTGGTTACCATTAGATCTATTACCCAGAGTCTTGTGGTTACCATTAGATATATTACCCAGAGTTGTGTGGTTACCATTAGATCTATTACCCAGAGTTGTGTGGTTACCATTAGATCTATTACCCAGAGTTGTGTGGTTACCATTAGATATATTACCCAGACTTACCCAGAGCTGTGTGGTTACCATTAGATATATTACCCAGAGTTACCCAGGGTTGTGTGGTTACCATTAGATATATTACCCAGACTTACCCAGAGTTGTGTGGTTACCATTAGATATATTACCCAGAGTTGTGTGGTTACCATTAGATATATTACCCAGAGTTGTGTGGTTACCAATAGATATATTACCCAGAGTTGTGTGGTTACCAATAGATATATTACCCAGAGTTGTGTGGTTACCATTAGATATATTACCCAGAGTTGTGAGGTTACCATTAGATATATTACCCAGACTTAACCAGAGTTGTGTGGTTACCATTAGATATATTACCCAGACTGACCCAGAGTTGTGTGGTTACCATTAGATATATTACCCAGAGTTGTGTGGTTACCATTAGATATATTACCCAGAGTTGTGTGGTTACCATTAGATATATTACCCAGACTTACCCAGAGATGTGTGGTTACCAATAGATATATTACCCAGAGTTGTGTGGTTACCATTAGATCTATTACCCAGAGTTGTGTGGTTACCATTAGATATATTACCCAGACTTACCCAGAGTTGTGTGGTTACCATTAGATATATTACCCAGAGTTGTGTGGTTACCATTAGATATATTACCCAGAGTTGTGTGGTTACCATTAGATATATTACCCAGAGTTGTGTGGTTACCATTAGATATATTACCCAGAGTTGTGTGGTTACCATTAGATATATTACCCAGAGTTGTGTGGTTACCATTAGATATATTACCCAGAGTTGTGTGGTTACCATTAGATATATTACCCAGAGTTGTGTGGTTACATTAATATTACCCAGAGTGTGTGGTTACCATTAGATATATTACCCAGAGTTGTGTGGTTACCATTAGATATATTACCCAGAGTTGTGTGGTTACCATTAGATCTATTACCCAGAGTTGTGAGGTTACCATTAGATATATTACCCAGAGTTGTGTGGTTACCATTAGATATATTACCCAGAGTTGTGTGGTTACCATTAGATATATTACCCAGAGTTGTGAGGTTACCATTAGATATATTACCCAGAGTTGTGTGGTTACCATTAGATCTATTACCCAGAGTTGTGTGGTTACCATTAGATATATTACCCAGAGTTGTGTGGTTACCATTAGATATATTACCCAGAGTTGTGAGGTTACCATTAGATATATTACCCAGAGTTGTGTGGTTACCATTAGATATATTACCCAGAGTTGTGTGGTTACCATTAGATATATTACCCAGACTTACCCAGAGTTGTGTGGTTACCATTATATATATTACCCAGAGTTGTGTGGTTACCATTAGATATATTACCCAGAGTTGTGTGGTTACCATTAGATATATTACCCAGGGTTGTGAGGTTACCATTAGATATATTACCCAGAGTTGTGAGGTTACCATTAGATATATTACCCAGAGTTGTGAGGTTACCATTAGATATATTACCCAGAGTTGTGAGGTTACCATTAGATATATTACCCAGAGTTGTGTGGTTACCATTAGATATATTACCCAGAGTTGTGTGGTTACCATTAGATATATTACCCAGAGTTGTGAGGTTACCATTAGATATATTACCCAGGGTTGTGAGGTTACCATTAGATATATTATCCAGAGTGGTGAGGTTACCATTAGATATATTACCCAGAGTTGTGTGGTTACCATTAGATATATTACCCAGAGTTGTGTGGTTACCATTAGATATATTACCCAGAGTTGTGAGGTTACCATTAGATATATTACCCAGAGTTGTGAGGTTACCATTAGATATATTACCCAGAGTTGTGTGGTTACCATTAGATATATTACCCAGAGTTGTGAGGTTACCATTAGATATATTACCCAGAGTTGTGTGGTTACCATTAGATCTATTACCCAGAGTTGTGTGGTTACCATTAGATATATTACCCAGAGTTGTGTGGTTACCATTAGATATATTACCCAGAGTTGTGAGGTTACCATTAGATATATTACCCAGAGTTGTGAGGTTACCATTAGATATATTACCCAGAGTTGTGTGGTTACCATTAGATATATTACCCAGAGTTGTGTGGTTACCATTAGATATATTACCCAGAGTTGTGAGGTTACCATTAGATATATTACCCAGGGTTGTGTGGTTACCATTAGATATATTACCCAGAGTTGTGTGGTTACCATTAGATATATTACCCAGAGTTGTGTGGTTACCATTAGATATATTACCCAGAGTTGTGAGGTTACCATTAGATATATTACCCAGAGTTGTGTGGTTACCATTAGATATATTACCCAGAGTTGTGAGGTTACCATTAGATATATTACCCAGAGTTGTGAGGTTACCATTAGATATATTACCCAGGGGTGTGTGGTTACCATTAGATATATTACCCAGAGTTGTGAGGTTACCATTAGATATATTACCCAGGGTTGTGTGGTTACCATTAGATATATTACCCAGAGTTGTGTGGTTACCATTAGATATATTACCCAGAGTTGTGAGGTTACCATTAGATATATTACCCAGGGTTGTGTGGTTACCATTAGATATATTACCCAGAGTTGTGAGGTTACCATTAGATATATTACCCAGGGTTGTGTGGTTACCATTAGATATATTACCCAGAGTTGTGTGGTTACCATTAGATATATTACCCAGAGTTGTGAGGTTACCATTAGATATATTACCCAGAGTTGTGAGGTTACCATTAGATATATTACCCAGAGTTGTGTGGTTACCATTAGATATATTACCCAGAGTTGTGAGGTTACCATTAGATATATTACCCAGAGTTGTGTGGTTACCATTAGATATATTACCCAGAGTTGTGAGGTTACCATTAGATATATTACCCAGAGTTGTGAGGTTACCATTAGATATATTACCCAGAGTTGTGTGGTTACCATTAGATATATTACCCAGAGTTGTGTGGTTACCATTAGACATATTACCCAGAGTTGTGTGGTTACCATTAGATATATTACCCAGAGTTGTGAGGTTACCATTAGATATATTACCCAGGGTTGTGTGGTTACCATTAGATATATTACCCAGAGTTGTGTGGTTACCATTAGATATATTACCCAGAGTTGTGTGGTTACCATTAGATATATTACCCAGAGTTGTGAGGTTACCATTAGATATATTACCCAGAGTTGTGTGGTTACCATTAGATATATTACCCAGAGTTGTGAGGTTACCATTAGATATATTACCCAGAGTTGTGAGGTTACCATTAGATATATTACCCAGGGGTGTGTGGTTACCATTAGATATATTACCCAGAGTTGTGAGGTTACCATTAGATATATTACCCAGAGTTGTGTGGTTACCATTAGATATATTACCCAGAGTTGTGAGGTTACCATTAGATATATTACCCAGAGTTGTGTGGTTACCATTAGATATATTACCCAGAGTTGTGAGGTTACCATTAGATATATTACCCAGAGTTGTGTGGTTACCATTAGATATATTACCCAGAGTTGTGTGGTTACCATTAGATATATTACCCAGGGGTGTGTGGTTACCATTAGATATATTACCCAGAGTTGTGAGGTTACCATTAGATATATTACCCAGGGTTGTGTGGTTACCATTAGATATATTACCCAGGGTTGTGTGGTTACCATTAGATATATTACCCAGAGATGTGAGGTTACCATTAGATATATTACCCAGAGTTGTGAGGTTACCATTATATATATTACCCAGAGTTGTGTGGTTACCATTAGATATATTACCCAGAGTTGTGAGGTTACCATTAGATATATTACCCAGAGTTGTGTGGTTACCATTAGATATATTACCCAGAGTTGTGAGGTTACCATTAGATATATTACCCAGGGTTGTGAGGTTACCATTAGATATATTACCCAGGGTTGTGTGGTTACCATTAGATATATTACCCAGAGTTGTGTGGTTACCATTAGATATATTACCCAGAGTTGTGTGGTTACCATTAGATATATTACCCAGGGTTGTGAGGTTACCATTAGATATATTACCCAGAGTTGTGAGGTTACCATTAGATATATTACCCAGAGATGTGAGGTTACCATTAGATATATTACCCAGAGTTGTGAGGTTACCATTAGATATATTACCCAGAGTTGTGAGGTTACCATTAGATATATTACCCAGAGTTGTGAGGTTACCATTAGATATATTACCCAGAGATGTGTGGTTACCATTAGATATATTACCCAGAGTTGTGTGGTTACCATTAGATATATTACCCAGAGATGTGAGGTTACCATTAGATATATTACCCAGAGTTGTGTGGTTACCATTAGATATATTACCCAGAGTTGTGAGGTTACCATTAGATATATTACCCAGAGTTGTGAGGTTACCATTAGATATATTACCCAGGGTTGTGTGGTTACCATTAGATATATTACCCAGAGTTGTGTGGTTACCATTAGATATATTACCCAGGGGTGTGAGGTTACCATTAGATATATTACCCAGAGATGTGAGGTTACCATTAGATATATTACCCAGAGTTGTGAGGTTACCATTATATATATTACCCAGAGTTGTGTGGTTACCATTAGATATATTACCCAGAGTTGTGAGGTTACCATTAGATATATTACCCAGAGTTGTGTGGTTACCATTAGATATATTACCCAGAGTTGTGAGGTTACCATTAGATATATTACCCAGGGTTGTGAGGTTACCATTAGATATATTACCCAGGGTTGTGTGGTTACCATTAGATATATTACCCAGAGTTGTGTGGTTACCATTAGATATATTACCCAGAGTTGTGTGGTTACCATTAGATATATTACCCAGGGTTGTGAGGTTACCATTAGATATATTACCCAGAGTTGTGAGGTTACCATTAGATATATTACCCAGAGATGTGAGGTTACCATTAGATATATTACCCAGAGTTGTGAGGTTACCATTAGATATATTACCCAGAGTTGTGAGGTTACCATTAGATATATTACCCAGAGTTGTGAGGTTACCATTAGATATATTACCCAGAGATGTGTGGTTACCATTAGATATATTACCCAGAGTTGTGTGGTTACCATTAGATATATTACCCAGAGATGTGAGGTTACCATTAGATATATTACCCAGAGTTGTGTGGTTACCATTAGATATATTACCCAGAGTTGTGAGGTTACCATTAGATATATTACCCAGAGTTGTGAGGTTACCATTAGATATATTACCCAGGGTTGTGTGGTTACCATTAGATATATTACCCAGAGTTGTGTGGTTACCATTAGATATATTACCCAGGGGTGTGAGGTTACCATTAGATATATTACCCAGGGTTGTGTGGTTACCATTAGATATATTACCCAGGGTTGTGAGGTTACCATTAGATATATTACCCAGAGTTGTGAGGTTACCATTAGATATATTACCCAGAGATGTGAGGTTACCATTAGATATATTACCCAGGGTTGTGTGGTTACCATTAGATATATTACCCAGGGGTGTGTGGTTACCATTAGATATATTACCCAGGGTTGTGTGGTTACCATTAGATATATTACCCAGAGTTGTGTGGTTACCATTAGATCTATTACCCAGGGGTAAACCTTAGAGGGAATTGTTGATTTGCTGTACATTTTTTATTCTAGATGACATTTTATTTGTAAAAATGTGCCAAAAGAAAATATGCATTTTACGTAAATGTCTTTAGTATTTTACAGATAGTAAGATAAAAAAAAAAGTATTTATCCACAATCTGCTGTGGACAAATCCGGTCCTGGAGTGTCTTAACAAAATGAAACTAAAAATATTTAGGATGATTTCATCCAGTGTCCAGAAAAATGATTTAACATGAATTAGACAAGTGTCTTTCTGAGCGAAAGATAAATACTCAATTCCCACTGTGCTCCTGTACTTCACTGGTGCTGTCAGTAAGGCCTGGTGATACCTCTCCCACTGTGAGGCCTGATCTGTCCCCCTGTACTTCACTGGTGCTGTCAGTAAGGCCTGGTGATGCCTCTCCCACTGTGAGGCCTGATCTGTCCCCCTGTACTTCACTGGTGCTGTCAGTAAGGCCTTGTGATGCCTCTCCCGTTGTGAGGCCTGATCTGTCCCCCTGTACTTCACTGGTGCTGTCAGTAAGGCCTGGTGATGCCTCTCCCGTTTTGTGAGGCCTGATCTGTCCCACTGTGCTCCTGTACTTCCCTGGTGCTGTCAGTAAGGCCCGGTGATGCCTCTCCCGCTGTGAGGCCTCATCTGTCCCGCGGTGCCCCTGCTGCGGGTCACCATGCTGAAGGTGGTGGGCGGTTTAGGACTCAGCGTTTTGGAGAAGAACCTGAACACCGACTCCATGCAGACATACGGAGCCGCGTCATGACTCTGTGTACCAGCTGACATCTGAGGGCATCCTGCTTTCAGCGACCCCACCGGCTGGTTCAGGGGCTTGGAGCTCAGCACCCACCTAAAAGGCAACGTCGTATGTAATGTGCAATGTAAAAATATAATTTATTGTCAATTACATCCCTGGTTATATAAAAGGCATCAACCCACCTCCTGGAAGGTGTCCTGACTTCCCTGGTTATATAAAGACATCAACCCACCTCCTGGAAGGTGTCCTGACTTCCCTGGTTATATAAGACACCAACCCACCTCCTGGAAGGTGTCCTGACTTCCCTGGTTATATAAAGACATCAACCCACCTCCTGGAAGGTGTCCTGACTTCCCTGGTTATATAAAAGGCATCAACCCACCTCCTGGAGCATGTCCTGACTTCCCTGGTTATATAAAAGGCATCAACCCACCTCCTGGAAGGTGTCCTGACTTCCCTGGTTATATAAAAGGCATCAACCCACCTCCTGGAAGGTGTCCTGACTTCCCTGGTTATATAAAAGGCATCAACCCACCTCCTGGAAGGTGTCCTGACTTCCCTGGTTATATAAAGACATCAACCCACCTCCTGGAGCGTGTCCTGACTTCCCTGGTTATATAAAAGGCATCAACCCACCTCCTGGAAGGTGTCCTGACTTCCCTGGTTATATAAAGACATCAACCCACCTCCTGGAAGGTGTCCTGACTTCCCTGGTTATATAAAAGTCATCAACCCACCACCTGGATGGTATCCTGACTTCCCTGGTTATATAAAAGGCATCAACCCACCTCCTGGAAGGTGTCCTGACTTCCCTGGTTATATAAAAGACATCAACCCACCTCCTGGAAGGTGTCCTGACTTCCCTGGTTATATAAAAGGCATCAACCCACCTCCTGGAAGGTGTCCTGACTTCCCTGGTTATATAAAAGGCATCAACCCACCTCCTGGAAGGTGTCCTGACTTCCCTGGTTATATAAAGACATCAACCCACCTCCTGGAAGGTGTCCTGACTTCCCTGGTTATATAAAAGGCATCAACCCACCTCCTGGAAGGTGTCCTGGCTTCCCTGGTTATATAAAAGGCATCAACCCACCTCCTGGAAGGTGTCCTGACTTGACTGGTTATATAAAAGACATCAACCCACCTCCTGGAAGGTGTCCTGACTTCACTGGTTATATAAAGACAAGACATCAACCCACCTCCTGGAAGGTGTCCTGACTTCCCTGGTTATATAAAAGGCATCAACCCACCTCCTGGAGCGTGTCCTGACTTCCCTGGTTATATAAAGACACCAACCCACCTCCTGGAGCGTGTCCTGGCTTCCCTGGTTATATAAAAGGCATCAACCCACCTCCTGGAAGGTGTCCTGACTTCCCTGGTTATATAAAAGGCATCAACCCACCTCCTGGGAGGTGTCCTGACTTCCCTGGTTATATAAAAGGCATCAACCCACCTCCTGGAGCGTGTCCTGACTTCCCTGGTTATATAAAGACAAGACATCAACCCACCTCCTGGAAGGTGTCCTGACTTCCCTGGTTATATAAAAGGCATCAACCCACCTCCTGGAGCGTGTCCTGACTTCCCTGGTTATATAAAGACACCAACCCACCTCCTGGAAGGTGTCCTGACTTCCCTGGTTATATAAAGACATCAACCCACCTCCTGGAAGGTGTCCTGACTTCCCTGGTTATGTAAAGACACCAACCCACCTCCTGGAGCGTGTCCTGACTTCCCTGGTTATATAAAGACATCAACCCACCTCCTGGAGCGTGTCCTGACTTCCCTGGTTATATAAAGACATCAACCCACCTCACCTCCTGGAGCGTGTCCTGACTTCCCTGGTTATATAAAGACAAGACATCAACCCACCTCCTGGAAGGTGTCCTGACTTCCCTGGTTATATAAAGACATCAACCCACCTCCTGGAAGGTGTCCTGACTTCCCTGGTTATATAAAGACATCAACCCACCTCCTGGAAGGTGTCCTGACTTCCCTGGTTATATAAAGACATCAACCCACCTCCTGGAAGGTGTCCTGACTTCCCAGGTTATATAAATACATCAACCCACCTCCTGGAGCGTGTCCTGACTTCCCTGGTTATATAAAGACACCAACCCACCTCCTGGAAGGTGTCCTGACTTCCCTGGTTATATAAAGACATCAACCCACCTCCTGGAAGGTGTCCTGACTTCCCTGGTTATATAAAAGTCATCAACCCACCTCCTGGAGCGTGTCCTGACTTCCCTGGTTATATAAAGACATCAACCCACCTCTTGGAAGGTGTCCTGACTTCCCTGGTTATATAAAGACATCAACCCACCTCCTGGAAGGTGTCCTGACTTCCCTGGTTATATAAAGACATCAACCCACCTCCTGGAAGGTGTCCTGACTTCCCTGGTTATATAAAGACATCAACCCACCTCACCTCCTGGAGCGTGTCCTGACTTCCCTGGTTATATAAAGACACCAACCCACCTCCTGGAAGGTGTCCTGACTTCCCTGGTTATATAAAGACAAGACATCAACCCACCTCCTGGAAGGTGTCCTGACTTCCCTGGTTATATAATGACATCAACCCACCTCCTGGATCGTGTCCTCAGCCACTCTCGACCCGTCGCGTCCAATGGCTGGTGCCACAGGCTGTGGGAGGAGTCCAGGAAGGCCGCCGCCCACACCTGCCTCACCACTAGTTGTGGTCGTCGGCACAGCAGGTCCACGAACGCCAGGCCCCCGTAACCGTGCGCTACCACGACAACGCGCCGGGAGACGCAGCGCGACACCAGGAGGTCCCAGACGCGGTGGACGTGCTCCTCCGGAGTCTCCCCGGCACCTCCTCCTTGGTTGGGGTTCATCAGGAGGACAGAGCTGCCCTCTTCCAGGACCCTCCTCACATAGGGGATCATGCTGCCTCTCTCCAGACCGTCGCTGGCAGCAGCCCTCCAGCTCCACAGCCCGCAGCGCATCGTTCCCCGGTCCTGGACCACTACCAACAGGGTGGCAGGGCTCTCCAGGGCCCCAGGGGATAGGTACACGTAGCCCTGGCTGGGGGCTCCTCGGTGGGGGCTAAAGTAGACCCTGTGGTGGTCCCCCTGCCCTTGGGACTCTGGTGGAGGAGGGAGGTAAACCCCCTTGCTGAGAGGTGGAGGAGGGAGGTAAACCTCCTTGCTGAGAGGTGGGAGGTAGAGCCTGACGAGGTGGAGCTGCTCCTCCAGGAGAGAGTGAACGTGTTGGGTGACGTGGAGACATAAAGCCTGGTCCTCTCTCTGGGTGGCGTCTGGGTCACAGCCCCGCTGGAACATGAAGGGCTCCTGGGTGAACCGGTGACACAGACGCCCGTCCGAGGTGAAGCGATACGGGAAGATTGAGGGAGGGGAGACAGCCTGACCCCCATGGCTCTGGGTCTGACCCTCGGCCTTAGCGGTGTCCACCATTAACTCCATCCTGGTGCAAAGCATAAAGGGAAAATTAGCCTCTAGCCTGGGAGTAATGAGGAAGAGCTATCTGATCCCGTTAGCCTCTAGCCTGGGAGTATTGAGGAAGGGCTATCTGATCCCGTTAGCCTCTAGCCTGGGGAGTAATGAGGAAGGGGCTATCTGATCCCGTTAGCCTCTAGCCTGGGGAGTATTGAGGAAGGGCTATCTGATCCCGTTAGCCTCTAGCCTGGGAGTATTGAGGAAGGGCTAGCTGATCCCGTTAGCCTCTAGCCTGGGAGTATTGAGGAATGGCTATTTGATCCCTCTAGCCTGAGAGTATTGAGGAAGGGGCTAGCTGATCCCGTTAGCCTCTAGCCTGGGGAGTAATGAGGAAGGGCTAGCTGATCCCGTTAGCCTCTAGCCTGGGGAGTATTGAGGAAGGGCTATCTGATCCCGTTAGCCTCTAGCCTGGGGAGTATTGAGGAAGGGCTATCTGATCCCGTTAGCCTCTAGCCTGGGAGTATTGAGGAAGGGGCTATCTGATCCCGTTAGCCTCTAGCCTGGGGAGTATTGAGGAAGGGCTATCTGATCCCGTTAGCCTCTAGCCTGGGGAGTAATGAGGAAGGGCTATCTGATCCCGTTAGCCTCTAGCCTGGGGAGTATTGAGGAAGGGCCATCTGATCCCGTTAGCCTCTAGCCTGGGAGTATTGAGGAAGGGGCTATCTGATCCCGTTAGCCTCTAGCCTGGGAGTATTGAGGAAAGGCTATCTGATCCCGTTAGCCTCTAGCCTGGGGAGTATTGAGGAAAGGCTATCTGATCCCGTTAGCCTCTAGCCTGGGAATATTGAGGAAGGGCTATCTGATCCCGTTAGCCTCTAGCCTGGGAGTATTGAGGAAGGGGCTATCTGATCCCGTTAGCCTCTAGCCTGGGGAGTATTGAGGAAGGGCTATCTGATCCCGTTAGCCTCTAGCCTGGGGAGTATTGAGGAAAGGCTATCTGATCCCGTTAGCCTCTAGCCTGGGAATATTGAGGAAGGGCTATCTGATCCCGTTAGCCTCTAGCCTGGGAGTATTGAGGAAGGGGCTATCTGATCCCGTTAGCCTCTAGCCTGGGGAGTATTGAGGAAGGGCTATCTGATCCCGTTAGCCTCTAGCCTGGGGAGTATTGAGGAAGGGGCTATCTGATCCCGTTAGCCTCTAGCCTGGGGAGTAATGAGGAAGGGGCTATCTGATCCCGTTAGCCTCTAGCCTGGGGAGTAATGAGGAAGGGCTATCTGATCCCGTTAGCCTCTAGCCTGGGAATATTGAGGAAAGGCTATCTGATCCCGTTAGCCTCTAGCCTGGGAGTATTGAGGAAAGGCTATCTGATCCCGTTAGCCTCTAGCCTGGGAGTATTGAGGAAGGGGCTATCTGATCCCGTTAGCCTCTAGCCTGGGGAGTATTGAGGAAGGGCTATCTGATCCCGTTAGCCTCTAGCCTGGGAGTATTGAGGAAGGGCTATCTGATCCCGTTAGCCTCTAGCCTGGGAGTATTGAGGAAGGGCTATCTGATCCCGTTAGCTTCTAGCCTGGGAGTATTGAGGAAGTAAGCACATCGTTATTTGTATACAAGGATCATTTTACATTTCATGTAATCGATAAAGTGGGGTCCCAAATGATTGACAGCCTTGCTAAAGATGAGCAGAAAAGACTGTATTAAAATTATACAAATACTGAGCTATATTGTACACTGAAAAAAAACAACAACAAAAAACAGAGTAATTATATAATTTTATGTTAATACAATTGCTCCATTGGTGTGTGTGTGTTGCCTAAGAGCTCTATATTCATGTCATCCAACTAATGTAAACGGCTGGAGTTTTTTAAATGACATCGGCACTTGGATTGAAACCAGGTGCTTTGGTCAGATCACCTGTAAATAGAGCTCTTCGTCCACGCAGACTAGCGGTGGGTTTAGTGTCCAAATCAGGATGCATGAGCAGAGAATAACCCCATTTACCTACTGTAAAATATGGATGGTGGATGTTATGGGGCTGTTGATGCTTCCGCTGGTCCTGGGGCCTTTTGTTAAAGGTCAACGGCATCATGAACTCTACCAGGAAATACCTGGTAGAGTACCAGGAAATTTTAGCCCCCCCAAAAAACCTGCTTTCCTCTGTCAGGTAGCTGAAACTTGTGACTAAGTGGATCTTCCAGTAAGACAATAACTCCAAGCACAACATCAAAATCCAAAGAAATTGTTAATTGGCCACCAAAAAAATAAAACAAATAAACATTTTGCATTTTGCAATCTCAGTGTTCCGGACTTCAAAACCCATTGAAAACCTTTGTTTTGAATTGAAGAGGGAAGTTCATAAACACATTTCATACAGTCCTTTTTTCCCCTCATCTTTATCAAGGGTGTGAATAATTTGTGACCCCAACTGTATATCCTAACCAATTAAAGGTAAAACGGTTTGCGTTACCATTTATTTAAACTAGGATTTATATTTGCATAGTATTTGTCAGTTCATTTATCACCATGGCTAATAGCATCCCTCCTCACCAAAACATACCTGGTTAAAGTGATGCGTCGGCGCTGTATGAGTTCTGGCCGATCAGTTGTATCCAATAACCCCAAAGAGGCCAATGAGAAAAGGCACTTTAAACGTTACTTTACTCTCGACTGAATATTAGTAATGACCGCTCCGATGATGCTTTGACAGGTGGAAGTTACAAACGAAAAGCGACGACGTGACGAGCCAACCCCCCCATCTATAGGTCAAGGTGCATGTCATAGCGACGACGTGACTCAACCTCCATACCATAGAGACGACGTGACTCAACCTCCATAAGTCGCTCTGGATAAGAGCGTCTGCTAAATGACTTAAATGTAAATAGCGACGACGTGACTCAACCTCCATACCATAGCGACGACGTGACTCAACCTCCATGCCATAGCGACGACGTGACTCAACCTCCATGCCATAGCGACGACGTGACTCAACCTCCATGCCATAGCGATGCCATAGTGCGCGAATGTCATGGAAATGCCGCATGACATAATCAGTCACAAGATACAAATATATACATTTTTTTTATTTTTTATTTATGTTTAACTTCGAGATAATAAGCTTTAACCACACAGAGATGCTTATTATTTATTGCTGAGCAATATGATAAGGCCATTTCAGGACTGTCATCTTGATCTACACATATTGGCAATTGTTCCACCATGAATGTATTATGAAGTATATGAGTTATATATTTCTAAAATAAAATAAATCACATGTTGCATAAAAATCACATGTTGCATATCATCATCACCGTAGTACATGCAGGAGAGAGAGTGAATTCATCACCATAGTACATGCAGGAGAGAGAGGGTTCATCACCGTAGTACATGCAGGAGAGAGGGGGTTCATCACCGTAGTACATGCAGGAGAGAGAGGGGGTTCATCGCCGTAGTACATGCAGGAGAGAGAGTGGGTTCATCACCGTAGTAAATGCAGGAGAGAGAGTGGGTTCATCACCGTAGTACATGCAGGAGAGAGAGGGGGTTCATCACCGTAGTACATGCAGGAGAGAGAGTGGGTTCATCACCGTAGTACATGCAGGAGAGAGGGGGTTCATCACCGTAGTACATGCAGGAGAGAGAGGGGGTTCATCACCGTAGTACATGCAGGAGAGAGAGTGGGTTCATCACCGTAGTACATGCAGGAGAGAGAGTGGGTTCATCACCGTAGTACATGCAGGAGAGAGAGTGGGTTCATCACCGTAGTACATGCAGGAGAGAGGGGGTTCATCACCGTAGTGCATGCAGGAGAGAGAGGGGGTTCATCACCGTAGTACATGCAGGAGAGAGAGTGGGTTCATCACCGTAGTACATGCAGGAGAGAGAGTGGGTTCATCACCGTAGTACATGCAGGAGAGAGAGAGGGTTCATCACCGTAGTACATGCAGGAGAGAGAGGGTTCATCACCGTAGTACATGCAGGAGAGAGAGTGGGGTCATCACCGTAGTACATGCAGGAGAGAGAGGGGGTTCATCACCGTAGTACATGCAGGAGAGAGAGTGGGTTCATCACCGTAGTACATGCAGGATAGAGAGTGGGTTCATCACCGTAGTACATGCAGGAGAGAGAGGGTTCATCACCGTAGTACATGCAGGAGAGAGGGGGTTCATCACCGTAGTACATGCAGGAGAGAGAGGGTTCATCACCGTAGTACATGCAGGAGAGAGGGGGTTCATCACCGTAGTACATGCAGGAGAGAGAGTGGGTTCATCACCGTAGTACATGCAGGAGAGAGTGGGTTCATCACCGTAGTAGAGAGTGGGTTCATCACCGTAGTACATGCAGGAGAGAGAGTGGGTTCATCACCGTAGTACATGCAGGAGAGAGAGGGTTCATCACCGTAGTACATGCAGGAGAGAGAGGGGGTTCATCACCGTAGTACATGCAGGAGAGAGAGGGGGTTCATCACCGTAGTACATGCAGGAGAGAGAGTGGGTTCATCACCGTAGTACATGCAGGAGAGAGAGTGGGTTCATCACCGTAGTACATGCAGGAGAGAGAGTGGGTTCATCACCGTAGTACATGCAGGAGAGAGGGGGTTCATCACCGTAGTACATGCAGGAGAGAGAGTGGGTTCATCACCGTAGTACATGCAGGAGAGAGGGGGTTCATCACCGTAGTACATGCAGGAGAGAGAGGGGGTTCATCACCGTAGTACATGCAGGAGAGAGAGTGGGTTCATCACCGTAGTACATGCAGGAGAGAGAGTGGGTTCATCACCGTAGTACATGCAGGAGAGAGAGTGGGTTCATCACTGTAGTACATGCAGGAGAGAGAGGGGGTTCATCACCGTAGTACATGCAGGAGAGAGAGTGGGTTCATCACCGTAGTACATGCAAGAGAGAGAGTGGGTTCATCACCGTAGTACATGCAGGAGAGAGGGGGTTCATCACCGTAGTACATGCAGGAGAGAGAGTGGGTTCATCACCGTAGTACATGCAGGAGAGAGAGTGGGTTCATCACCGTAGTACATGCAGGAGAGAGAGGGGGTTCATCACCATAGTACATGCAGGAGAGAGAGTGGGTTCATCACCGTAGTACATGCAGGAGAGAGAGGGGGTTCATCACCGTAGTACATGCAGGAGAGAGAGTGGGTTCATCACCGTAGTACATGCAGGAGAGAGAGTGGGTTCATCACCGTAGTACATGCAGGAGAGAGAGGGGGTTCATCACCGTAGTACATGCAGGAGAGAGAGTGGGTTCAACACCGTAGTACATGCAGGAGAGAGAGTGGTTTCATCACCGTAGTACATGCAGGATAGAGTGGGTTCATCACCGTAGTACATGCAGGAGAGAGGGGGTTCATCACCGTAGTACATGCAGGAGAGAGAGGGGGTTCATCACCGTAGTACATGCAGGAGAGAGAGGGGGTTCATCACCGTAGTACATGCAGGAGAGAGAGGGTTCATCACCGTAGTACATGCAGGAGAGACAGGGGGTTCATCACCGTAGTACATGCAGGAGAGAGAGTGGTTTCATCACCGTAGTACATGCAGGAGAGAGAGGGGGTTCATCACCGTAGTACATGCAGGAGAGAGAGGGGGTTCATCACCGTAGTACATGCAGGAGAGAGAGTGGGTTCATCACCGTAGTACATGCAGGAGAGAGAGTGGGTTCATCACCGTAGTACATGCAGGAGAGAGAGGGGGTTCATCACCGTAGTACATGCAGGAGAGAGAGGGTTCATCACCATAGTACATGCAGGAGAGAGTGGGTTCATCACCGTAGTACATGCAGGAGAGAGAGTGGGTTCATCACCGTAGTACATGCAGGAGAGAGAGTGGGTTCATCACCGTAGTACATGCAGGAGAGAGAGGGGGTTCATCACCGTAGTACATGCAGGAGAGAGAGGGTTCATCACCGTAGTACATGCAGGAGAGAGAGGGGGTTCATCACCGTAGTACATGCAGGAGAGAGAGGGTTCATCACCGTAGTACATGCAGGAGAGAGTGGGTTCATCACCGTAGTACATGCAGGAGAGAGAGTGGGTTCATCACCGTAGTACATGCAGGAGAGAGTGGGTTGATCACCGTAGTACATGCAGGAGAGAGAGGGGGTTCATCGCCGTAGTACATGCAGGAGAGAGAGTGGGTTCATCACCGTAGTACATGCAGGAGAGAGGGGGTTCATCACCGTAGTACATGCAGGAGAGAGAGGGGGGTTCATCACCGTAGTACATGCAGGAGAGAGAGGGGGTTCATCACCGTAGTACATGCAGGAGAGAGAGGGGGTTCATCACCGTAGTACATGCAGGAGAGAGAGGGGGTTCATCACCGTAGTACATGCAGGAGAGAGAGGGTTCATCACCGTAGTACATGCAGGAGAGAGAGGGGGTTCATCACCGTAGTACATGCAGGAGAGAGAGGGGGTTCATCACCGTAGTAGAGAGTGGGTTCATCACCGTAGTACATGCAGGAGAGAGGGGGTTCATCACCGTAGTACATGCAGGAGAGAGAGGGGGTTCATCACCGTAGTACATGCAGGAGAGAGAGGGGGTTCATCACCGTAGTACATGCAGGAGAGAGGGGTTCATCACCGTAGTACATGCAGGAGAGAGAGGGGGTTCATCACCGTAGTACATGCAGGAGAGAGAGGGGGTTCATCACCGTAGTACATGCAGGAGAGAGAGAGGGGTTCATCACCGTAGTACATGCAGGAGAGAGATGGGGTTCATCACCGTAGTACATGCAGGAGAGAGAGTGGGTTCAACACCGTAGTACATGCAGGAGAGAGAGGGGGTTCATCACCGTAGTACATGCAGGAGAGAGAGTGGGTTCATCACCGTAGTACATGCAGGAGAGAGAGGGGGTTCATCACCGTAGTACATGCAGGAGAGAGAGTGGGTTCATCACCGTAGTACATGCAGGAGAGAGAGGAGGTTCAACACCGTAGTACATGCAGGAGAGAGAGGGGGTTCATCACCGTAGTACATGCAGGAGAGAGAGTGGGTTCATCACCGTAGTACATGCAGGAGAGAGAGTGGGTTCATCACCGTAGTACATGCAGGAGAGAGAGGGGGTTCATCACCGTAGTACATGCAGGAGAGAGAGGGTTCATCACCGTAGTACATGCAGGAGAGAGAGGGGGTTCATCACCGTAGTACATGCAGGAGAGAGAGGGTTCATCACCGTAGTACATGCAGGAGAGAGTGGGTTCATCACCGTAGTACATGCAGGAGAGAGAGTGGGTTCATCACCGTAGTACATGCAGGAGAGAGTGGGTTGATCACCGTAGTACATGCAGGAGAGAGAGGGGGTTCATCGCCGTAGTACATGCAGGAGAGAGAGTGGGTTCATCACCGTAGTACATGCAGGAGAGAGAGGGGGTTCATCACCGTAGTACATGCAGGAGAGAGAGGGGGTTCATCACCGTAGTACATGCAGGAGAGAGAGGGGGTTCATCACCGTAGTACATGCAGGAGAGAGAGGGGGTTCATCACCGTAGTACATGCAGGAGAGAGAGGGGGTTCATCACCGTAGTACATGCAGGAGAGAGAGGGTTCATCACCGTAGTACATGCAGGAGAGAGAGGGGGTTCATCACCGTAGTACATGCAGGAGAGAGAGGGGGTTCATCACCGTAGTAGAGAGTGGGTTCATCACCGTAGTACATGCAGGAGAGAGGGGGTTCATCACCGTAGTACATGCAGGAGAGAGAGGGGGTTCATCACCGTAGTACATGCAGGAGAGAGAGGGGGTTCATCACCGTAGTACATGCAGGAGAGAGGGGGTTCATCACCGTAGTACATGCAGGAGAGAGAGGGGGGTCATCACCGTAGTACATGCAGGAGAGAGAGGGGGTTCATCACCGTAGTACATGCAGGAGAGAGAGGGGGTTCATCACCGTAGTACATGCAGGAGAGAGAGGGGGTTCATCACCGTAGTACATGCAGGAGAGAGAGTGGGTTCAACACCGTAGTACATGCAGGAGAGAGAGGGGGTTCATCACCGTAGTACATGCAGGAGAGAGAGTGGGTTCATCACCGTAGTACATGCAGGAGAGAGAGGGGGTTCATCACCGTAGTACATGCAGGAGAGAGAGTGGGTTCATCACCGTAGTACATGCAGGAGAGAGAGGAGGTTCAACACCGTAGTACATGCAGGAGAGAGAGGGGGTTCATCACCGTAGTAGAGAGTGGGTTCATCACCGTAGTACATGCAGGAGAGAGAGGGGGTTCATCACCGTAGTACATGCAGGAGAGAGAGGGGTTCATCACCGTAGTACATGCAGGAGAGAGAGTGGGTTCATCACCGTAGTACATGCAGGAGAGAGAGGGGGTTCATCACCGTAGTACATGCAGGAGAGAGAGGGGGTTCATCACCGTAGTACATGCAGGAGAGAGAGGGGGTGTTTGTTGTGTTTGTCATCGACGAACAGGATTACTATGAGACGAACGGCGAGTTCCTAAACGAGGTCAGGAAACCGGTCACAGCAATGGAGGGCAGACGTTTTGATCAAGAGACACCTTGTAGAAAATATGTACATATAAATATGTATTTGACAGTTATAAGGAAGGTGTTAATCTTGTAGTTAGTCGTGTTTATAATTTGATTATAGTATATTTAGAAAGTTCATCAGTCATATCAAGCCGTATTCATACAGTTTTCTTGAATAGGAAATACATCACATAACATTTTATATATATATATATATTTTATCATATTTGTACTGTGTACTGGAGTTTGTGTACCTCAAAAGTGACTACACCTCAGCAATGTATAATTATTTTTTACCATAAAGGTGAGATTTTAACCTTTCTTGGAGTATGCAGCATTACCAGTTATTGTGTATGGTCCTCTTGTGATAAATAATTATTATGTAGATTACATTTAAGATGACATTTAGTTACATTTAACTGGTTAAATCCCGTCGTTAATTAGCCCGTTTCATATTGCACGATGTTCAGTACGTTTTGGACGTACTGCACCGTAGTACACAACTTCCTGTTCGTTGTGTCGCGGTAATATGGTTCCTATTTCTACTCAGGAGCAACTCTAGTTTACGAATCCACAGAGTGTACAAACCAAGGAGCATCACTGCTCGTAATGTGGCCCTTACAGAGTGACCAATCAGTTTAAATGCAGTAATATTTTTTTATATTTTATGTTGGACATACATATTACACCGTACATCATATCCTGTTTGTTGTGCAGCAGTAAAAGGGGTCCCATTCTACTCAGGAACACTTCCACAGAGTTTACACCCTGTTGGGGGGGTCCATTCTACTATCTGAACACAATGTAAGATCTAATAAATGATAGAAGTACACAAACAAAACACATTGTTGATCATGTAGATTTGACATATATATATTTTTTTATGACATAATATCTTACAGACCTACTTTTAATTATTCTTTGTATGATAACTTAGTATAAAATATATTACTAATTATATACATTTCCCATACTTTTCGCCCTAATCATGGGACTTTTATTCTAAAGGGTTGCAAAAATCCGTGACCCGGAAGTACTCAGTCATTCTTGCCTGCTTTCATAGCGGTGTGACCTTGTGCAACGCGTGATTTTACGAACGAACCTATTTATCGTAACCTGTAATAGTTGTTCATTTGAAATGATGGTGAAGATAACATAAAATGTATATATTTTTTAATCTAAGATAGTTAATAATCATAACTTGCAGCTATGCTTTGTCTATTGAAATCCGCTGTTGTCGGATTGACCAACACTGGTAGATCCACGGGGGTCCAAGGTAAGAGATTCAATCACAGTTAGTTAGTTTACGGACGAGGGGTGGACTTGTCACGGTGCAAACTGTTCAATGTTCTTTATCTCATCAAAAACATGTCAAAAAGAATTGATCATGATGTATTCTTACAATCTTGACAACACGTTTGACTGGTGTCCTGCAGCCACTATAATAATAGCTGGGCTGGCTAACGGCTTTAGCTTGCTAGCAGTAATATTAAACAACAGTTGTTTGTTGTCTAGGTGTCCTGCAGCCACTATAATAATAGCTGGGCTGGCTGGCTAACGGCTATAGCTTGCTAGCAGTAATATAAAACAACAGTTGTCTTGCTAGCAGTAATATTAAACAACAGTTGTCCAGGTGTCCTGCAGCCACTATAATAATAGCTGGGCTGGCTAACGGCTTTAGCTTGCTAGCAGTAATATTAAACAACAGTTGTTTGTTGTCTAGGTGTCCTGCAGAGTCATCTGAAGCTCCTGTCTGTTGGGATGAAGACGTACGAGGTGCCTCCAGATTACAGCGGTAGGTATCTTACTTTGTCAGGCACCTTCAGCATTCAATCATTTGAACTGGCTTCCTTGAATGAATCTCTGTGACCCCCTCTCTCTGTGACCCCCTCTCTCTGTGACCCCCTCTCTCTGTGACCCCCCTCTCTCTGTGACCCCCCTCTCTCTGTGAACCCCCCTCTCTCTCTGTGAACCCCCCTCTCTCTGTGACCCCCCTCTCTCTGTGACCCCCTCTCTCTGTGACCCCCTCTCTCTGTGACCCCCCTGTGTCTGTGACCCCCCCTCTCTCTGTGACCCCCTCTCTCTGTGACCCCCCTGTGTCTGTGTCACCCCCTCTCTGTGACCCCCCCTCTCTCTGTGACCCCCTCTCTCTGTGACCCCCTCTCTCTGTGACCCCCTGTCTGTGACCCCCTCTCTGTGACCCCCTCTCTCTGTGACCCCCTCTCTCTGACCCCCTCTTGTGACCCCCTCTCTCTGTGACCCCCTCTCTCTGTGACCCCCTCTCTCTGTGACCCCCCTGTGTCTGTGTCACCCCTCTCTCTGTGACCCCCCTCTCTCTGTGACCCCCCTCTCTGTGACCCCCTCTCTCTGTGACCCCCTCTCTCTGTGACCCCCTCTCTCTGTGACCCCCTCTCTGTGACCCCCTCTCTCTGACCCCCTCTCTGTGACCCCCTCTCTCTGTGACCCCCTGTAGAGGTTGTTCTACCTGAAAGACCCAAGCTGAAGTTTCTGAACAAGGTGCCCAACTTTAAGAAGGCGAGGAAAGAGATGAAGAAGCTAAGAGACATCCAGGGGCCGGCCCAGACAGCTAACACCTTCACCAAGGGACAGTACGGCATCGTGGTGAGTGTGTGTGTGTGTGTGTGTGTGTGTGTGTGTGTGTGTTGAATACACAGAGAACACTGTCTACATGCCTACGAGGGTTATGTGTTATAATAATCTCCCATCAGGGTCTGTGGATTTAGTTACATTGATCAAAACTTTCCCCTAAACGTCAATGTTCTGTGACCGATAAAAGTTATTTTATTTCTTCACTGTTTCAAACTTCCTCCTGTCGTCTTCGTCCTCTGCTCTCCTCAGGCGCTGGGCGGAGCCTACCTCCTTATCCAATCATCCTCCTCTCCTCAGGCGCTGGGCGGAGCCTACCTCCTTATCCAATCATCCTCCTCTCCTCAGGCGCTGGGCGGAGATACCTCCTTATCCAATCATCCTCCTCTCCTCAGGCGCTGGGCGGAGGCTACCTCCTTATCCAATCATCATCCTCCTCTCCTCAGGCGCTGGGCGGAGCCTACCTCCTTATCCAATCATCCTCCTCTCCTCAGGCGCTGGGCGGAGATACCTCCTTATCCAATCATCCTCCTCTCCTCAGGCGCTGGGCGGAGGCTACCTCCTTATCCAATCATCATCCTCCTCTCCTCAGGCGCTGGGCGGAGGCTACCTCCTTATCCAATCATCTTCCTCTCCTCAGGCGCTGGGTGGAGCCTACCTCCTTATCCAATCATCATCCTCTCCTCAGGCGCTGGGCGGAGCCTACCTCCTTATCCAATCATCCTCCTCTCCTCAGGCGCTGGGCGGAGCCTACCTCCTTATCCAATCATCCTCCTCTCCTCAGGCGCTGGGCGGGGCTACCTCCTTATCCAATCATTGTCCTCTGCTCTCCTCAGGCGCTGGGCGGAGCCTACCTCCTTATCCAATCATCCTCCTCTCCTCAGGCGCTGGGCGGAGCTACCTCCTTATCCAATCATCCTCCTCCTCAGGCGCTGGGCGGAGGCTACCTCCTTATCCAATCATCCTCCTCTCCTCAGGCGCTGGGCGGAGGCTACCTCCTTATCCAATCATCATCCTCCTCTCCTCAGGCGCTGGGCAGAGGCTACCTCCTTATCCAATCATCCTCCTCTCCTCAGGCGCTGGGCGGAGATACCTCCTTATCCAATCATTGTCCTCTGCTCTCCTCAGGCGCTTGGCGGAGGCTACCTCCACTTCGGTCACATGGAGATGATGCGTCTGACCATCAACAGGAGGATGGACCCTCGCACCACCTTCGCCCGCTGGCGTATCAACGCTCCCTACAAGCCCATCACCAGGAAGGGCCTGGGCCAGAGGATGGGAGGAGGGAAAGGGAACATAGACCACTACGTCACGCCGGTGAAGTACGGACGGATGATCGTGGAGGTCGGGGGACGGCTGGAACTGGGCGAGGTCGAGCCCATCCTCAAGGAAGTGGCCAAGAAACTGCCCTTCCCTGCCAAGGTCAGCTTCCTGCTGGGGATACATAAAGGTTGAATAAAATGGGGCGAAATCTATTAGGTGGTGCTGGTCAATCACAGCATCTCCTCGATATGCAGGGATATGTTGGGGGAAACTAGTTCCCTATTAGGCATCAAATACCTTATTACCTTCTGTGGTAGCATCAGAGACCTTATTACCTTCTACTGTGGTAGCATCAGAGACCTCATTACCTTCTACTGTGGTAGCATCAGAGACCTTATTACCTTCTACTGTGGTAGCATCAGAGACCTTATTACCTTCTACTGTGGTAGCATCAGAGACCTCATTACCTTCTACTGTGGTAGCATCAGAGGCCTTATTACCTTCTACTGTGGTAGCATCAGAGACCTTATTACCTTCTACTGTGGTAGCATCAGAGGCCTTATTACCTTCTACTGTGGTAGCATCAGAGGCCTTATTACCTTCTACTGTGGTAGCATCAGAGACCTCATTACCTTCTACTGTGGTAGCATCAGAGACCTTATTACCTTCTACTGTGGTAGCATCAGAGGCCTTATTACCTTCTACTGTGGTAGCATCAAATACCTCATTACATTCTACTGTGGTAGCATCAGAGACCGTATTACCTTCTACTGTGGTAGCATCAGAGACCTCATTACCTTCTACTGTGGTAGCATCAGAGACCTTATTACCTTCTACTGTGGTAGCATCAAATACCTCATTACATTCTACTGTGGTAGCATCAGAGACCGTATTACCTTCTACTGTGGTAGCATCAGAGACCTCATTACCTTCTACTGTGGTAGCATCAGAGACCTTATTACCTTCTACTGTGGTAGCATCAGAGACCTCATTACCTTCTACTGTGGTAGCATCAGAGACCTTATTACCTTCTACTGTGGTAGCATCAAGTACCTTATTACCTTCTACTGTGGTAGCATCAGAGACATTATTACCTTCTACTGTGGTAGCATCAGAGACCTCATTACATTCTACTGTGGTAGCATCAAATACCTTATTACGTTCTACTGTGGTAGCATCAGAGACCTCATTACATTCTACTGTGGTAGCATCAAATACCTTATTACATTCTACTGTGGTAGCATCAAATACCTTATTACATTCTACTGTGGTAGCATCAAGTACCTTATTACCTTCTACTGTGGTAGCATCAAATACCTTATTACCTTCTACTGTGGTAGCATCAAATACCTTATTACCTTCTGTGGTAGCATCAAATACCTTATTACCTTCTACTGTGGTAGCATCAGAGACCTCATTACATTCTACTGTGGTAGCATCAGAGACATTATTACCTTCTACTGTGGTAGCATCAGAGGCCTTATTACCTTCTACTGTGGTAGCATCAGAGGCCTTATTACCTTCTGCTGTGGTAGCATCAGAGACCTTATTACCTTCTACTGTGGTAGCATCAGAGACCTTATTACCTTCTACTGTGGTAGCATCAAGTACCTTATTACCTTCTACTGTGGTAGCATCAGATACCTCATTACCTTCTACTGTGGTAGCATCAGAGACCTCATTACCTTCTACTGTGGTAGCATCAAGTACCTTATTACCTTTTGTGGTAGCATCAAATACCTTATTACCTTCTACTGTGGTAGCATCCGAGACCTCATTACATTCTACTGTGGTAGCTTCAGAGACATTATTACCTTCTACTGTGGTAGCATCATATACCTTATTACCTTCTACTGTGGTAGCGTCAAGTACCTTATTACCTTCTACTGTGGTAGCATCAGAGACCTTATTACCTTCTACTGTGGTAGCATCAAGTACCTTATTACCTTCTACTGTGGTAGCATCATATACCTTATTACCTTCTACTGTGGTAGCGTCAAGTACCTTATTACCTTCTACTGTGGTAGCATCAGAGACCTTATTACCTTCTACTGTGGTAGCATCAAGTACCTTATTCCCTTCTACTGTGGTAGCATCAAGTACCTTATTACCTTCTACTGTGGTAGCATCAAGTACCTTATTACCTTCTACTGTGGTAGCATCAAGTACCTTATTACCTTCTACTGTGGTAGCATCAAGTACCTTATTACCTTCTACTGTGGTAGCATCAGAGACCTTATTACCTTCTACTGTGGTAGCATCAAGTACCTTATTACCTTCTACTGTGGTAGCATCAAGTACCTTATTACCTTCTACTGTGGTAGCATCAAATACCTTATTACCTTCTACTGTGGTAGCATCAAATACCTTATTACCTTCTACTGTGGTAGCATCAAATACCTTATTACCTTCTACTGTGGTAGCATCAAATACCTTATTACCTTCTACTGTGGTAGCATCAGAGACCTTATTACCTTCTACTGTGGTAGCATCAGAGACCTTATTACCTTCTACTGTGGTAGCATCAAATACCTTATTACCTTCTACTGTGGTAGCATCAGAGACCTTATTACCTTCTACTGTGGTAGCATCAAATACCTTATTACCTTCTACTGTGGTAGCATCAGAGACCTCATTACATTCTACTGTGGTAGCATCAGAGACCTCATTACATTCTACTGTGGTAGCATCAGAGACCTCATTACATTCTACTGTGGTAGCATCAGAGATCTCATTACCTTCTACTGTGGTAGCATCAGAGATCTCATTACATTCTACTGTGGTAGCATCAGAGACCTCATTACATTCTACTGTGGTAGCATCAAATACCTTATTACCTTCTACTGTGGTAGCATCAGAGACCTCATTACATTCTACTGTGGTAGAATCAGAGACCGCATTACAGTCTACTGTGGTAGCATCAGAGACCTCATTACATTCTGCTGTGGTAGCATCAGAGGCCTCATTACATTCTACTGTGGTAGCATCAGAGACCTCATTACATTCTGCTGTGGTAGCATCAGAGACCTCATTACATTCTACTGTGGTAGCATCAGAGACCTCATTACATTCTACTGTGGTAGCATCAGAGGCCTCATTACATTCTACTGTGGTAGCATCAGAGGCCTCATTACATTCTACTGTGGTAGCATCAGAGACCTCATTACATTCTACTGTGGTAGCATCAGAGACCTCTACATTCTACTGTGGTAGCATCAGAGGCCTCATTACATTCTGCTGTGGTAGCATCAGAGACCTCATTACATTCTACTGTGGTAGCATCAGAGACCTTATTACCTTCTACTGTGGTAGCATCAGAGACCTCATTACATTCTACTGTGGTAGCATCAGAGACCTCTACATTCTACTGTGGTAGCATCAGAGACCTCATTACATTCTACTGTGGTAGCATCAGAGACCTTATTACCTTCTACTGTGGTAGCATCAGAGACCTCATTACATTCTACTGTGGTAGCATCAGAGACCTCTACATTCTACTGTGGTAGCATCAGAGACCTCATTACATTCTACTGTGGTAGCATCAGAGACCTTATTACCTTCTACTGTGGTAGCATCAGAGACCTCATTACATTCTACTGTGGTAGCATCAGAGACCTCTACATTCTACTGTGGTAGCATCAGAGACCTCATTACATTCTACTGTGGTAGCATCAGATACCTCATTACATTCTACTGTGGTAGCATCAGAGACCTCTACATTCTACTGTGGTAGCATCAGAGACCTCATTACATTCTACTGTGGTAGCATCAAGTACCTTATTACCTTCTACTGTGGTAGCATCAGAGACCTAATTACATTCTGTGGTAGCATCAGAGACCTCATTACATTCTGCTGTGGTAGCATCAGAGACCTCATTACATTCTGCTGTGGTAGCATCAGAGACCTCATTACATTCTACTGTGGTAGCATCAGAGACCTCATTACATTCTGCTGTGGTAGCATCAGAGACCTCATTACATTCTGCTGTGGTAGCATCAGAGACCTCATTACATTCTGCTGTGGTAGCATCAGAGACCTTATTACCTTCTACTGTGGTAGCATCAGAGACCTCATTACATTCTACTGTGGTAGCATCAGAGACCTCATTACATTCTACTGTGGTAGCATCAGAGACCTCATTACATTCTGCTGTGGTAGCATCAGAGACCTCATTACATTCTGCTGTGGTAGCATCAGAGACCTCATTACATTCTGCTGTGGTAGCATCAGAGACCTCTACATTCTACTGTGCCACCTTATAGGGAGGACTATGAATCTGATTGTAAAGTCATGTCTATCATTTCCTCTGATTCTAATCCTGTTCCTGACCTTTAACCTCTGACCACTCTCTCCACCAGGTAGTGTCCAGAGAGAGCCTGGCAGCCAAGCAGCAGCAGCACTATACCTGATCCTGTCCTTGTGTAACCTCTGACCCCTCTCTCTCCACCAGGTCGTGTCCAGAGAGAGCCTGGCAGCCATGCAGAAGGAGCAGCAGGACATGGAGCAGAACAACCAGAATCCCTGGACCTTCCAGAGGATCGCCAGGGGCAACATGCTGGGGGTCAGGAAGGTCCTCAGTCCCTTTGACCTCCACAACCACGGGAAGTACAGCGGAAAGTTCCACAACCCAGGCAGGGTGTGAGGGGAGTCACCCGTGGTGCCCCCTTCAAAAATACATTTTTAACAGCTGCGCTTTGGAACATGGCTTGCATCCAAAATGGCTGACTATTCCCTATACGGTGCACTACTTTTGACCAGAGCCCGGGTGCCATGTCAGAAGCAGTCCATGGAGCCAAAATGGCTGCCTATTCCCTATACGGTGCACTACTTTTGACCAGAGCCCGGGTGTCATGTCAGACGCAGCCCATGGAGCCAAAATGGCTGACTATTCCCTATACGGTGCACTACTTTTGACCAGAGCCCAGGTGTCATGTCAGACGCAGCCCATGGAGCCAAAATGGCTGACTATTCCCTATACGGTGCACTACTTTTGACCAGAGCCCAGGTGTCATGTCAGACGCAGCCCATGGAGCCAAAATGGCTGTCAGTCATGTGGAGAATTCTATCCTTCTGTGTGACTTCCTGATTCGGATGCAGCCCGTTAATTGTATGTCCCAAATCAGCGATTTGGTGTTCAATCAGAAAATAAAGAAACTTGTCAGAATATTCTGTTTTTAAACGACTCTTTAATCTGAAGAATGAAAGTTGGTGCCAATAGGATTTGTGTTGGATTGACATTTGATGACCGTCAACGTTGTTTAAAAAGATCATTTAAATGTCGATCCTCTCCAACCAAAACATTTTGACTCCAAGTGATCCACCCTGGTCATGTGATGTTGTTAGACACCGATATGTCACTCAAACACAGTTTATTTGTCGTATGTACAGGATGTACACAGTACATGAAATGCTGACTACGGATTCACTCATTTAGTTGAGGTTTGATGGCGATTAGATAAAACACAATGTTTTCCACAGCTGTCTCTCTATAATATCATGGAATGAAACCACACAGTCTATACAGTTTGTATTCATTACATTTCACCATGAACGCAAGCTACACCCCATCTAACCAGTATATTATATAGCTACACCCCATCTAACCAGTATATTATATAGCTACACCCCATCTAACCAGTATATTATATAGTTACACCCCATCTAACCAGTATATTATATAGCTACACCCCATCTAACCAGTATATTATATAGTTACACCCCATCTAACCAGTATATTATATAGTTACACCCCATCTAACCAGTATATTATATAGTTACACCTCATCTAACCAGTATATTATATAGTTACACCCCATCTAACCAGTATATTATATAGTTACACCCCATCTAACCAGTATATTATATAGTTACACCCCATCTAACCAGTATATTATATAGCTACACCCCATCTACCAGTATATTATATAGTTAAACCCCATCTAACCAGTATATTATATAGTTACACCCCATCTAACCAGTATATTATATAGTTACACCCCATCTAACCAGTATATTATATAGTTACACCCCATCTAACCAGTATATTATATAGTTACACCCCATCTAACCAGTATATTATATAGTTACACCCATCTAACCAGTATATTATAGTTACACCCCCATCTAACCAGTATATTATATAGTACACCCCATCTAACCAGTATATTATATAGTTACACCCCATCTAACCAGTATATTATATAGTTACACCCCATCTAACCAGTATATTATATAGTTACACCCCATCTAACCAGTATATTATATAGTTACACCCCATCTAACCAGTATATTATATAGCTACACCCCATCTAACCAGTATATTGTATAGTTACACCCCATCTAACCAGTATATTATATAGTTACACCCCATCTAACCAGTATATTATATAGTTACACCCCATCTAACCAGTATATTATATAGTTACACCCCATCTAACCAGTATATTATATAGCTACACCCCATCTAACCAGTATATTATATTATATAGTTACACCCCATCTAACCAGTATATTATATAGTTACACCCCATCTAACCAGTATATTATATAGTTACACCCCATCTAACCAGTATATTATATAGTTACACCCCATCTAACCAGTATATTATATAGTTACACCCCATCTAACCAGTATATTATATAGTTACACCCCATCTAACCAGTATATTATATAGTTACACCCCATCTAACCAGTATATTATATAGTTACACCCCATCTAACCAGTATATTATATTATCATCATGGCCACTAGAGGTCTCTACCATCCTCTATGAGGAGAGCGCATTGACCTTTCCATCATGGCCACTAGAGGTCTCTACCATCCTCTATGAGGGGAGCGCATTGACCTTTCCATCATGGCCACTAGAGGTCTCTACCATACTCTATGATGGGAGCGCATTGACCTTTCCATCATGGCCACTAGAGGTCTCTATCATCCTCTATGAGGAGAGCGCATTGACCTTTCCATCATGGCCACTAGAGGTCTCTACCATCCTCTATGAGGGGAGCGCATTGACCTTTCCATCATGGCCACTAGAGGTCTCTACCATCCTCTATGAGGGGAGCGCATTGACCTTTCCATCATGGCCACTAGAGGTCTCTACCATCCTGCATTGACCGTTCCATCATGAAATTATAGAAATACAATACAGAAATCAGATTTTTGATGTCATTTTTATTTTAGGATTCGAAAAAACAACAACAAAATGTGCAACGTGCATAATAGGCCTCCTGTAATTTCAGACCTCCCCATGGAAATAAAATGCAGTCCTTTTCATTCCTCAATAATACGATACCATCCTCTTCTCTTTCCCCCCTTATCTGGGCAACAGACAGAGTGCAATAAAACAGCAGCCTTTTGAAAAGGTAAAGTATATACAATTAAAATAATACAGTTTAAGTTCGATTTCTGTGCATTACCCTCTTCTCTTTTGACACGCACAAAACAATGCAGCCATCCTCGGACCTGAGCAACAAAACACAATAATATCCCTATGTGTCATTCCAAATATATACTGACAAAAATCAGAAATCACTTTATAAAAACAGCCACTTTGTTACTAAATATGTGCCTATGACAGGATTGTGTTCTTACCCGTTTAATGTGACTTCTGTTTTCGGACATCACTGGACAGCTTCTCAACATCGGGCATGTAAGATGTAACTTTAATCTTCACGCAGGACTGCAAGCTCTCATCTGTGAGGCGGGTGCGGAATTTGGATTTTATGTAGTTCATGTTTGAGAATATCTGCTCGCACAGGTATGTTGATCCAAAGCTGGATAATACTCCAAATGCATATTTCTTCATGTTCCTATAACTGTCAGGAAGAATGGAAATGTCTTTCCACGTTACTCTTTCTGTTATTTGACAACTTCTCATTACAAAGCAAACATGCAGGTAATCCTTCCGCTTTGGCAATGAAAGCAAACGATTCGGTCCAAGAACTGTGGAATCCTCTGTTCTCCTCAGCCATCTTTCTCTTTTTCCCTTTGGGATCCATGGCCCATGACACACCCGCCGGTTTGTTTGCAACAGCCACCTGTCTGGCACTACGCCGAGCTGAAAGAAACGTGTGTCGCAGGCTATGACGTAAATCTTCGTTGACAGAAATGTTGAAATTAAATGTTTATTATACACATTTTTTACAGCATTGGATAATAAATTATATTAAAACAAAAAATATATTCACACCATCTTTTTCCATTTTCATATTTTTTAAAAAGCTCCAGGGAGCCACTAGGGCGGCGCTAAAGAGCCGCATGCGGCTCTAGAGCCGCGGGTTGCCGACCCCCGCTCTATGAGGAGAGCGCATTGACCTTTCCATCATGGCCACTAGAGGTCTCTATCATCCTCTATGAGGAGAGCGCATTGACCTTTCCATCATGGCCACTAGAGGTCTCTATCATCCTCTATGAGGAGAGCGCATTGACCTTTCCATCATGGCCACTAGAGGTCTCTACCATCCTCTATGAGGAGAGCGCATTGACCTTTCCATCATGGCCACTAGAGGTCTCTATCATCCTCTATGAGGAGAGCGCATTGACCTTTCCATCATGGCCACTAGAGGTCTCTATCATCCTCTATGAGGAGAGCGCATTGACCTTTCCATCATGGCCACTAGAGGTCTCTACCATCCTCTATGAGGAGAGCGCATTGACCTTTCCATCATGGCCACTAGAGGTCTCTATCCTCCTCTATGAGGAGAGCGCATTGACCTTTCCATCATGGCCACTAGAGGTCTCTACCATCCTCTATGAGGAGAGCGCATTGACCTTTCCATCATGGCCACTAGAGGTCTCTACCATCCTCTATGAGGAGAGCGCATTGACCTTTCCATCATGGCCGCTAGAGGTCTCTATCATCCTCTATGAGGAGAGCGCATTGACCTTCCCATCATGGCCAATAGAGGTCTCTACCATCCTCTATGAGGAGATGCATTGACCTTTCCATCATGGCCGCCTGGAGTGGCCTGCTTGCCGCTCACAACGCATGCGCAATGAGTACAAAAACAAACGTTTTTGAAAGAAATATACCGCCAAACTGGTAAGTGAAAGTTACAGACGTTTGTTTTGAAAGTGTTTTAGTTATTGTTATTCTCCCGACATTGGCTCTAACGGCAACGAGACATTTCACCTGTAAACTGTTCTACTAAATCGCCTTGTGTATAAAATGTTAAAAGGTCCTTAGCTAGCTTTAACGTTAGCTGTTGTTGTTGACTAAACAAACTACATCCGTGTTTCGTCTTGGCAGTGCTCATGTTTGCTCGCTTTCAGATTGTATATTATATCATTATCTATTTAGCGGCTATGTTTTTCCCCCGTATATGCCTTGATTAGTTGTCTAATCTGACGCGGTATTTTATTTCCTAGTTAAAATGATGAAGCCTGTCCGGGGATCTCACCGCGTCCCGTCCAGGGCACCTGAAGGCAAGAAAACAGGCGACAAGACAAATCAACCCGCTATAAACACACGTCAACGGAGAGTATCTCAGGTGAGAAAGTTCGGGAAGAATTTAAACCTCTTGAGAGGAAACTGTAGCTCAAATATAGTCCCACTGTAGCTCAGTTGGTAGAGCATGGTGTTTTTGCAACGCCAGGGTTGTTGGTTCGATTCCCACAGGGGGACCAGTATTTAAAATCGAATTAAAATGTATGCACTCTACTGTAAGTCGCTCTGGATAAGAGCGTCTGCTAAATGACTAAAATGTAAAATGGTTCTCCTTTGCTTTCATCGCATCATTCTCACACACGTACCCTCCATCCCTCTTCAGGAGGAGCCCCAGCCAGGAACCAGCAGCCAGGTCCCTCTGCCAAAACCACAGAAGAAGAAGAAAGGCGGCACAGTTGCAGGTCCCAGGAAGCTGAAAGGTCAGGAGAAGTGGAAACCGCTGACCAGGTCCTCCATTACGGCTCTAGACAACATACTGGGCCTGTCTATACTGTGAGTAGCATCCTCCATTATGGTTCTGACTGGGCCAGACATCCTCCATTATGGTTCTGGACTGGGCCCGTCTATACTGTAACATCCTCCATTATGGTTCTGACTGGGCCTGTCTATACTGTAACATCCTCCATTATGGTTCTGGACTGGGCCCGTCTATACTGTAACATCCTCCATTATGGTTCTGACTGGGCCTGTCTATACTGTAGCATCCTCCATTATGGTTCTGACTGGGCCCGTCTATACTGTAACATCCTCCATTATGGTTCTGACTGGGCCCGTCTATACTGTAACATCCTCCATTATGGTTCTGACTGGGCCCGTCTATACTGTAATATCCTCCATTATGGTTCTGACTGGGCCCGTCTATACTGTACTGTAGTACCAGGAAGTACCAGTACCCAGGAAGTCGACTGTGAATCTCAGCCACTGTTCATCTGTCTAGGAACACAGAGGAGCTGTAACATGGCCACTGGCCCATCGGTGAACTGAAGGTTAAAATGGCCCTGGTTTTAAGATTTCACCAGGTTGTTGTTGTTTACTAACTGATTCATTAGTTAACCCTCTCTCTCTGTCTCTCTCTGTCTCTCTCTCTCTCTCTCTCTCTCTCCTCTCTCTGTCTCTCTCTCTCTCTCTCTCTGTCTCTCTCTCTCTCTGTCTCTCTCTCTCTCTGTCTCTCTCTCTCTCTGTCTCTCTCTCTCTCTGTCTCTCTCTCTCTCTGTCTCTGTCTCTCTCTGTCTGTCTCTCTCCCTCTCTCTCTCTCTCTCTCTCTCTCTCTCTCTTTCTGTCTCTCCCTCAGGTCTGTTCTGGCCGGAAGACGGACCAAGAAAGATGAATCCCAGAAACATCTGAACGTTGTGAAAAACAGGTGAGATAACAGAACTCAGTGGGTCCACTGTCCCCAGTGCTACACTATGATCAGCATAGAACTCAGTGGGTCCACTGTCCCCAGTGCTACACTATGATCAGCATAGAACTCAGTGGGTCCACTGTCCCCAGTGCTACACTATGATCAGCATAGAACTCAGTGGGTCCACTGTCCCCAGTGCTACACTATGATCAGCATAGAACTCAGTGGGTCCACTGTCCCCAGTGCTACACTATGATCAGCATAGAACTCAGTGGGTCCACTGTCCCCAGTGCTACACTATGATCAGCATCGCCCTGTACTGAGGGATATAGATGCACTTATGTCACCCCAAAATACTGGATTACTCTTTATTTTCATATACAGAACCAGTCAAATGTTTGGACACACCACCTTCCAGAGTTTTTATTTTATTTTTACTATTTTCTACATTGTAGAATAATAGTGAAGACATCAAAACTATGAAATAACACATATGGAATCATGTAGTAACCAAAAAGTATTAAACAAATCAAAATATTTTATATTTGAGATTCTTCAAAGTAGCCACCCTTTGCCTTGATGACAGCTTTGAACACTCTTGGCATTCTCTCAACCAGCTTCACCTGGAATGCTTTTCCAACAGTCTTGAAGGAGTTCCCACATATGCTGAGCAGTTGTTGGCTGCTTTTCCTTCACTCTGCAGTCCAACTCATCTCAAACCATCTCAATTGGGTTGAGGTCGGGTGATTGTGGAGGCCAGGTCATCTGATACAGCACCCCATCACTCTCCTTCTTGGTCAAATAGCCCTTACACAGCCTGGAGGTGTGTTGGGTCATTGTCCTGTTGTAAAACAAATGATAGTCCCACTAAGCGCAAACCAGATGGGATGGCGTATCGCTGCAGAATGCTGTGGTAGCCATGCTGGTTAAGTGTTCCTTGAATTCTAAAAAAATCACAGACAGTGTCACCAGCAAAGCACCATCACACCACCTCCTCCATGCTTCACGGTGGGAAACACACATGTGGAGATCATCTGTTCACCTACTCTGCGTCTCACAAAGACACGGAGGTTGGAACCAAAAATCTCTAATTTGGACTCATCAGACCAAAGGACAGATTTCCACCGGTCTAATGTCCATTTCTCATGTTTATTGGCCCAAGCAAGTCTCTTCTTCTTATTGGTGTCCTTTAGTAGTGGTTTCTTTGCAGCAACACAGTCTTCTCTGAACAAATCAAATGTTATTTGTCACATGCTCCGAATACAACAGGTGTAGTAGACCTTACAGTGAAATGCTGAATACAACAGGTGCAGTAGACCTCACAGTGAAATGCTGAATACAACAGGTGTAGTAGACCTCACAGTGAAATGCTGAATACAACAGGTGTAGTAGACCTCACAGTGAAATGCTGAATACAACAGGTGTAGTAGACCTCACAGTGAAATGCTGAATACAACAGGTGTAGTAGACCTCACAGTGAAATGCTGAATACAACAGGTGTAGTAGACCTCACAGTGAAATGCTGAATACAACAGGTGTAGTAGACCTCACAGTGAAATGCTGAATACAACAGGTGTAGTAGACCTTACAGTGAAATGCTGAATACAACAGGTGTAGTAGACCTTACAGTGAAATGCTGAATACAACAGGTGTAGTAGACCTTACAGTGAAATGCTGAATACAACAGGTGTAGTAGACCTCACAGTGAAATGCTGAATACAACAGGTGTAGTAGACCTTACAGTGAAATGCTGAATACAACAGGTGTAGTAGACCTCACAGTGAAATGCTGAATACAACAGGTGTAGTAGACCTCACAGTGAAATGCTGAATACAACAGGTGTAGTAGACCTTACAGTGAAATGCTGAATACAACAGGTGTAGTAGACCTCACAGTGAAATGCTGAATACAACAGGTGTAGTAGACCTTACAGTGAAATGCTGAATACAACAGGTGTAGTAGACCTCACAGTGAAATGCTGAATACAACAGGTGTAGTAGACCTCACATTGAAATGCTGAATACAACAGGTGTAGTAGACCTCACAGTGAAATGCTGAATACAACAGGTGTAGTAGACCTCACAGTGAAATGCTGAATACAACAGGTGTAGTAGACCTTACAGTGAAATGCTGAATACAACAGGTGTAGTAGACCTTACAGTGAAATGCTGAATACAACAGGTGTAGGTAGACCTCACAGTGAAATGCTGAATACAACAGGTGTAGTAGACCTCACAGTGAAATGCTGAATACAACAGGTGTAGTAGACCTCACAGTGAAATGCTGAACACAACAGGTGTAGTAGACCTCACAGTGAAATGCTGAATACAACAGGTGTAGTAGACCTCACAGTGAAATGCTGAATACAACAGGTGTAGTAGACCTTACAGTGAAATGCTGAATACAACAGGTGTAGTAGACCTTACAGTGAAAAGCTTACTTACAAGCCCTTAACCAACAGTGCAGTTCAAGAAATAGTTAAGAAAATATTTACTAAATAAAAAAAGTAACACAAGAAAATGACAACAATAACGAGGCGATATACAGGGGGTACTGGTACAGGCTGGTCGGTGTGGGGGGGGTACTGGCTAGGGCTGGTTGGTGTGGGGGGGGTACAGGCTGGTCGGTGTGCGGGGGTACAGGCTGGTCGGTGTGCGGGGGTACAGGCTAGGGCTGGGCGATATGGACCAGAATTCATATCCCGATATATTTAGGCTGAATATCGATATAAGATATATATCCCGATTTTATTTATTATTTTATTTTATTTTTTTTTCCCGCAAAGTGAGAGCAAATGTTCAGTCAAAGTCAAAGCCAGATATGACATGTCTCAAGTAGTTTTATTGAAACCGGCTATTTCAGTGAACAGTTGAAAAATCTAATGAATAAATAATAAACAGGGCTCTTCACCTGGTTCAGATTAAATGCTCAGCTGTTCAAATAACAACATGTAAACATAAACTCTGTATAACAACAGGAGAACCTTTTTTGAAATCAAAGCTCCATAAGGTGCACATTTAAATAAATACAAATATCTTAAACTAAAATAGCCTATAAAATAGGCCTATTTTTGTTTATCTTTTTCTGAAATAAATATTATATATATTTATGAGAAAAGTCAATTTTTTTTTTAATTTGACAACTTTAAATGGCTTAAAATCAAATTACAGATTTCTTGTCCTTTCTAACAAATCCACAGATGTAAATAACGAACATTACAAAATAATAAAATATGACAAACCCTCGTAAGGGCAGCAATTATATATAAATAAAGAACAAAATAAAGTGCTCAGTTTGAGAAAATGTTTTTTTAAACATCAGCCTGAGACCATTTGCTTTTTGTTAAGAAATTATCTGAACAGCCTCAACCAGTTGCACAAGAAACAGACCATCAACTCAATAAACATTCCCCCCTCTTTTTTTACTTTGATAAACAGTAATGCTGTCTTGAGGTAGACATTAGGCACCACACTGCGGGAAAATGAAGTTTGCAGTGAGCTTTGTTTCGGGGCTGGAGCTTTTTCGGGTTGTCGACGGCTTGCGGCTGGGGCTTCTGCAGCGCGCAGTTTCACACACTCTTCGTATTGCAGTTTGTGCCACTGTTTTAGGTGGTGAAAAAGATTTGTAGTGCTTCCACCCCTGGCTGGAACTTTTTTATGGCACTGCCTACATATAACGTGATTTTGTTGCTCATCTGATACTTTGAATCCGAACCATCTCCAAATGACTGAGCCAATGCTTTTTCTTTTACTAACCAATTCGTCGTCAAAACGCTCCGCAGACGCTGTTGCTTCCTCCATGTTTGTTGAAGTGTCTGTTCCTGCCCCTCCGCCCTCTGTGCATGAAAGAGGAGGCGCGGGGAGCAGCGCAGAGAGCTCCGGGTCTGCAGCTTGCTTGGAGCAAGGATCAAAGCGCACATTTGAACTATATCGATATATGCGAAATGGTCTAATTTCATATCACATTTAAAATATATATCGATATATTTTTTATATCGATATATCGCCCAGCCCTAGTACAGGCTGGTCAGTGTGCGGGGGTGCAGGCTGGTCGGTGCGCGGGGGTGCAGGCTGGTCGGTGCGGGGGGGGTGCAGGCTGGTCGGTGCGGGGGGGTGCAGGCTGGTCGGTGCGGGGGGGGTGCAGGCTGGTCGGTGCGCGGGGGTGCAGGCTGGTCGGTGCGGGGGGGTGCAGGCTGGTCGGTGCGCGGGGGTGCAGGCTGGTCGGTGCGGGGGGGTGCAGGCTGGTCGGTGCGGGGGGGTGCAGGCTGGTCGGTGCGGGGGTGCAGGCTGGTAGTTAAATACATCTAGTTAAATAAAGGTTCAATAATATACTCTACCGTTCAACAGTTTGGGGTCACTTAAAAATATCCTTGTTTTTGAAAGAACATTTTTGTTCCATTAAAATAACTTAATTGATCAGAAATACAGTGTAGACATTTGTTAATGTTGTAAATGACTATTGTAGCTGGAAACGGCAGATTTTTTTTTTTTTTTTTTTTTAATGGAATATCTACATAGGCGTACAGAGGCCCATTATCAGCAACCATCACTCCTGTGTTCCAATGGCACGTTGTGTTAGCTAATCCACGTTTATCATTTTAAAAGGCTAATTGATCATTAGAAAACCCTTTTGCAATTGTTAGCACAGCTGAAAACTGTTGTGCTGATTTTAAAGGAGCAATAAAACTGGCCTTCTTTAGACTAGTTGAGTATCTGGAGCATCAGCATTTGTGGGTTTGATTACAGGCTCAAAATGTCCAGAAACAAAGAACTTTCTTCTGAAACTCGTCAGTCTATTCTTATTCCATGTGAGAAATTGCCAAGAAACTGAAGATCTCGTACAACGCTGTGTACTACTCCCTTCACAGAACAGCGCAAACTGGCTCTAACCAGAATAGAAAGAGGAGTGGGAGGCCCCGGTGCACAACTGAGCAAGAGGACAAGTACATTAGAGTGTCTAGTTTGAGAAACAGACGCCTCACAAGTCCTCAACTGGCAGCTTCATTAAATAGTACCCACAAAACACCAGTCTCAACGTCGACAGTGAAGAGGCGACTCCGGGATGCTGGCCTTCTAGGCAGAGTTGCAAAGAAAAAGCCATTTCTCAGACTGGCCAATAAAAAGAAAAGATTAAGACGGGCAGAAGAACAGACCCTGGACAGAGGAAAGCAAAAACAATTTCTTAGAAATTTTTGCAAATTTATAAAAAATATCAAACTGAAATATTACATTTACATAAGTTTTCAGACCCTTTACTCATTCATTTTTGTTGAAGCACCTTTGGCAGCGATTACAGCATCGAGTCTTCCTGGGTATGACGCTACAAGCTTGGCACACCTGTATTTGGGGAGTTTCTCCCATTCTTCTCTGCAGATCCTCTCAAGCTCTGTCAGGTTGGATGGGGAGCGTCGCTGCACAGCTATTTTCAGGTCTCTCCAGAGATGTTCGATTGGGTTCAAGTCCGGGTTCTGGCTGGGCCACTCAAGGACATTCAGACTTTTTTGGTACCCTTCCTCAGATCTGTGCCTCGACACAATCCTGTCTCTGATCTCTACAGACAATTCCTTCGACCTCATGGCTTGGTTTTTGCTCTGACGTGCACTGTCAACTGTGGGACCTTATATAGACAGGTGTTTGCCTTTCCAAATCATGTTCAATCAATTGAATTGACCACAGGTGGACTCCAATCAAGTTGTAGAAACATCTCAAGGATGATCAATGGAAACAGGATGCACCTGAGCTCAATTTCAAGTCTCATAGCAAAGGGTCTGAATACTTATGTAAATATGTTATTATTAAACAATTTTTTTTGCTTTGTCATTATGGGATATTGTGTTTAGATTTAAGGCTGTAACGGTCTTCCCTGTGGCTCAGTTGGTAGAGCATGGTGTGTGTGCAACGCCAGGGTTGTGGGTTCGATTCCCACGGGGGGCCAGTACAAAAAAATAAATGAATGAAATGTATTCATTCACTACTCTAAGTCGCTCTGGATAAGAGCGTCTATTAAATGACTAAAATTTAACAAAATGTGGAAAAGGGGTCTGAATACTTTCTGAATGCTCTGTGTATGTATATATGTTGAGCGACTTGAGCCTCCTGTAAGACATCTATCTTAGCTAACACGGCTATCTGCCGCCCCTGGTACTGTCTTTCTTAGCTAACACGTTGACTGTATTCTGGTTCCTACTCTCTAACCGCTAGGCTACGCTGCCGCCCCTACTCTCTAACCGCTAGGCTACGCTGCCGCCCCTACTCTCTAACCGCTAGGCTACGCTGCCGCCCCTACGCTCTAACCGCTAGGCTACGCTGCCGCCCCTACTCTCTAACCACTAGGCTACGCTGCCGCCCCTACTCTCTAACCGCTAGGCTACGCTGCCGCCCCTACTCTCTAACCGCTAGGCTACGCTGCCGCCCCTACGCTCTAACCGCTAGGCTACGCTGCCGCCCCTACGCTCTAACCGCTAGGCTACGCTGCCGCCCCTACTCTCTAACCACTAGGCTACGCTGCCTCCCCTACTCTCTAACCGCTAGGCTACGCTGCCCCCCCTACTCTCTAACCGCTAGGCTACGCTGCCCCCCCTACTCTCTAACCGCTAGGCTACGCTGCCCCCCCTACTCTCTAACCACTAGGCTACGCTGCCCCCCCTACGCTCTAACCACTAGGCTACGCTGCCCCCCCCTACGCTCTAACCACTAGGCTACGCTGCCCCCCCTACTCTCTAACCACTAGGCTACGCTGCCTCCCCTACTCTCTAACCGCTAGGCTACGCTGCCCCCCCTACTCTCTAACCGCTAGGCTACGCTGCCCCCCCTACTCTCTAACCACTAGGCTACGCTGCCCCCCCTACGCTCTAACCACTAGGCTACGCTGCCGCCCCTACTCTCTAACCGCTAGGCTACGCTGCCGCCCCTACTCTCTAACCGCTAGGCTACGCTGCCGCCCCTACTCTCTAACCGCTAGGCTACGCTCTAACCGCTAGGCTACGCTGCCGCCCCTACGCTCTAACCGCTAGGCTACGCTCTAACCGCTAGATACGCTCTAACCGCTAGGCTACGCTGCAGCCCCTATGCTCTAACCACTAGGCTACGCTCTAACCGCTAGCTACGCTCTAACCGCTAGGCTACGCTGCCGCCCCTACGCTCTAACCACTAGGCTACGCTCTAACCGCTAGGCTACGCTGCCGCCCCTACTCTCTAACCGCTAGGCTACGCTGCCCCCCCTACGCTCTAACCGCTAGGCTACGCTGCCGCCCCTACTCTCTAACCGCTAGGCTACGCTGCCGTCCCTACTCTCTAACCACTAGGCTACGCTGCCGCCCCTACGCTCTAACCGCTAGGCTACGCTGCCGCCCCTACGCTCTAACCGCTAGGCTACGCTGCCCCCCCTACTCTCTAACCACTAGGCAACGCTGCCCCCCCTACTCTCTAACCGCTAGGCTACGCTGCCCCCCCTACTCTCTAACCGCTAGGCTACGCTGCCGCCCCTACTCTCTAACCGCTAGGCTACGCTGCCGCCCCTACTCTCTAACCGCTAGGCTACGCTGCCCCCCCTACTCTCTAACCGCTAGGCTACGCTGCCCCCCCTACGCTCTAACCGCTAGGCTACGCTGCCCCCCCTACTCTCTAAACCGCTAGGCTACGCTGCCGCCCCTACTCTCTAACCGCTAGGCTACGCTGCCGCCCCTACTCTCTAACCGCTAGGCTAACGCTGCCGCCCCTACTCTCTAACCGCTAGGCTACGCTGCCGCCCCTACTCTCTAACCGCTAGGCTACGCTGCCCCCCCTACTCTCTAACCGCTAGGCTACGCTGCCGCCCCTACTCTCTAACCGCTAGGCTACGCTGCCTCCCCTACTCTCTAACCACTAGGCTACGCTGCCGCCCCTACTCTCTAACCACTAGGCTACGCTGCCCCCCCTACTCTCTAACCACTAGGCTACGCTGCCCCCCCTACTCTCTAACCGCTAGGCTACGCTGCCCCCCCTACTCTCTAACCGCTAGGCTACGCTGCCCCCCCTACTCTCTAACCGCTAGGCTAAGCTCTAACCACTAGGCTACGCTGCCCCCCCTACTCTCTAACCGCTAGGCTAACGCTGCCCCCCCTACTCTCTAACCGCTAGGCTACGCTGCCCCCCCTACTCTCTAACCGCTAGGCTACGCTGCCCCCCCCTACTCTCTAACCGCTAGGCTACGCTGCCCCCCCTACTCTCTAACCACTAGGCTACGCTGCCCCCCCTACTCTCTAACCGCTAGGCTACGCTGCCCCCCCTACTCTCTAACCGCTAGGCTAAGCTCTAACCACTAGGCTACGCTGCCCCCCCTACTCTCTAACCGCTAGGCTACGCTGCCCCCCCTACTCTCTAACCACTAGGCTACGCTGCCCCCCCTACTCTCTAACCACTAGGCTACGCTGCCCCCCCTACTCTCTAACCGCTAGGCTACGCTGCCCCCCCTACTCTCTAACCGCTAGGCTACGCTGCCCCCCCTACTCTCTAACCACTAGGCTACGCTGCCGCCCCTACTCTCTAACCACTAGGCTACGCTGCCTCCCCTACTCTCTAACCGCTAGGCTACGCTGCCGCCCCTACTCTCTAACCGCTAGGCTACGCTGCCGCCCCTACTCTCTAACCGCTAGGCTACGCTGCCGCCCCTACGCTCTAACCGCTAGGCTACGCTGCCGCCCCTACTCTCTAACCACTAGGCTACGCTGCCTCCCCTACTCTCTAACCGCTAGGCTACGCTGCCCCCCCTACTCTCTAACCGCTAGGCTACGCTGCCCCCCCTACTCTCTAACCGCTAGGCTACGCTGCCCCCCCTACGCTCTAACCACTAGGCTACGCTGCCCCCCCCTACGCTCTAACCACTAGGCTACGCTGCCCCCCCTACTCTCTAACCACTAGGCTACGCTGCCGCCCCTACTCTCTAACCACTAGGCTACGCTGCCTCCCCTACTCTCTAACCGCTAGGCTACGCTGCCCCCCCTACTCTCTAACCGCTAGGCTACGCTGCCTCCCCTACTCTCTAACCGCTAGGCTACGCTGCCCCCCCTACTCTCTAACCGCTAGGCTACGCTGCCCCCCCTACTCTCTAAACCGCTAGGCTACGCTGCCCCCCCTACTCTCTAACCACTAGGCTACGCTGCCCCCCCTACGCTCTAACCACTAGGCTACGCTGCCCCCCCTACGCTCTAACCACTAGGCTACGCTGCCCCCCCTACGCTCTAACCACTAGGCTACGCTGCCGCCCCTACTCTCTAACCGCTAGGCTACGCTGCCGCCCCTACTCTCTAACCGCTAGGCTACGCTCTAACCGCTAGGCTACGCTGCCGCCCCTACGCTCTAACCGCTAGGCTACGCTCTAACCGCTAGCTACGCTCTAACCGCTAGGCTACGCTGCAGCCCCTATGCTCTAACCACTAGGCTACGCTCTAACCGCTAGCTACGCTCTAACCGCTAGGCTACGCTGCCGCCCCTACGCTCTAACCACTAGGCTACGCTCTAACCGCTAGGCTACGCTGCCGCCCCTACTCTCTAACCGTTAGGCTACGCTGCCCCCCCTACGCTCTAACCGCTAGGCTACGCTGCCGCCCCTACTCTCTAACCGCTAGGCTACGCTGCCGTCCCTACTCTCTAACCACTAGGCTACGCTGCCGCCCCTACGCTCTAACCGCTAGGCTACGCTGCCGCCCCTACGCTCTAACCGCTAGGCTACGCTGCCCCCCCTACTCTCTAACCACTAGGCAACGCTGCCCCCCCTACTCTCTAACCGCTAGGCTACGCTGCCGCCCCTACTCTCTAACCGCTAGGCTACGCTGCCGCCCCTACTCTCTAACCACTAGGCTACGCTGCCCCCCCTACTCTCTAACCGCTAGGCTACGCTGCCGCCCCTACTCTCTAACCGCTAGGCTACGCTGCCGCCCCTACTCTCTAACCGCTAGGCTACGCTGCCGCCCCTACTCTCTAACCGCTAGGCTACGCTGCCGCCCCTACTCTCTAACCGCTAGGCTACGCTGCCGCCCCTACTCTCTAACCGCTAGGCTACGCTGCCGCCCCTACTCTCTAACCGCTAGGCTACGCTGCCTCCCCTACTCTCTAACCGCTAGGCTACGCTGCCGCCCCTACTCTCTAACCACTAGGCTACGCTGCCCCCCCTACTCTCTAACCACTAGGCTACGCTGCCCCCCCTACTCTCTAACCGCTAGGCTACGCTGCCCCCCCTACTCTCTAACCGCTAGGCTACGCTGCCCCCCCTACTCTCTAACCGCTAGGCTAAGCTCTAACCACTAGGCTACGCTGCCCCCCCTACTCTCTAACCGCTAGGCTACGCTGCCCCCCCTACTCTCTAACCGCTAGGCTACGCTGCCCCCCCTACTCTCTAACCGCTAGGCTAACGCTGCCCCCCCTACTCTCTAACCGCTAGGCTAAGCTCTAACCACTAGGCTACGCTGCCCCCCCTACTCTCTAACCGCTAGGCTACGCTGCCCCCCCTACTCTCTAACCGCTAGGCTACGCTGCCCCCCCTACTCTCTAACCACTAGGCTACGCTGCCCCCCCTACTCTCTAACCGCTAGGCTACGCTGCCCCCCCTACTCTCTAACCGCTAGGCTACGCTGCCCCCCCTACTCTCTAACCGCTAGGCTACGCTGCCCCCCCTACTCTCTAACCGCTAGGCTACGCTGCCGCCCCTACTCTCTAACCGCTAGGCTACGCTGCCGCCCCTACTCTCTAACCGCTAGGCTACGCTGCCCCCCCCTACTCTCTAACCGCTAGGCTACGCTGCCGCCCCTACTCTCTAACCGCTAGGCTACGCTGCCCCCCCTACTCTCTAACCGCTAGGCTACGCTGCCCCCCCTACTCTCTAACCGCTAGGCTACGCTGCCCCCCCTACTCTCTAACCGCTAGGCTACGCTGCCCCCCCTACTCTCTAACCGCTAGGCTACGCTGCCCCCCCTACTCTCTAACCGCTAGGCTACGCTGCCGCCCTACTCTCTAACCGCTAGGCTACGCTGCCGCCCCTACTCTCTAACCGCTAGGCTACGCTGCCGCCCCCTACTCTCCTAACCGCTAGGCTACGCTGCCGCCCCTACTCTCTAACCGCTAGGCTACGCTGCCGCCCCTACTCTCTAACCGCTAGGCTACGCTGCCGCCCCTACTCTCTAACCGCTAGGCTACGCTGCCGCCCCTACTCTCTAACCGCTAGGCTACGCTGCCGCCCCTACTCTCTAACCGCTAGGCTACGCTGCCCCCCCTACTCTCTAACCGCTAGGCTACGCTGCCCCCCCTACTCTCTAACCGCTAGGCTACGCTGCCCCCCCTACTCTCTAACCGCTAGGCTACGCTGCCCCCCCTACTCTCTAACCGCTAGGCTACGCTGCCGCCCCTACTCTCTAACCGCTAGGCTACGCTGCCGCCCCTACTCTCTAACCACTAGGCTACGCTGCCCCCCCTACTCTCTAACCACTAGGCTACGCTGCCCCCCCTACTCTCTAACCACTAGGCTACGCTGCCCCCCCTACTCTCTAACCGCTAGGCTAAGCTCTAACCGCTAGGCTACGCTGCCGCCCCTACTCTCTAACCGCTAGGCTACGCTGCCGCCCCTACTCTCTAACCGCTAGGCTACGCTGCCCCCCCTACTCTCTAACCGCTAGGCTACGCTGCCCCCCCTACTCTCTAACCGCTAGGCTACGCTGCCTCCCCTGGTACTGTCTTTCTTGGCTAACACGTTGGCTGTATTCTGGTTTCAGGTTCCTGTCTAAACTGGCTCAACTGTCAGTCCCAATCCAGAAACAGGAAGTGACGAGTCATTCTTCCCGTCAACACCAGGAAGAGACTAGGAAGTCAGCCGTTGGCAAGAAGATCCTCGACAAGCTGGTGGTGAGACACAGGAAGGGGTGTGTGTGGGTTTTCAATATTTGTGTGTGTGTGTGTGTGTGTGTGTGTGTGTGTTTTCAATGTGTGTGTGTGTGTGTGTGTGTGTGGTTATCTAGTCTGACGTTGCTACTGTGTGTCCAGGTGGAGCTGGGGGCTGTGGTGGGCTCTCTAGAACAGCTAGAGAAGGAGAGAGACTCTCAGTGTGTGTGTGTGTGTGTGTGTGTGTGTGTGTGTGTGTGTGTCCAGGTGGAGCTGGGGGCTGTGGTGGGCTCTCTAGAACAGCTAGAGAAGGAGAGAGACTCTCTGGAGCACCAGTGTTTTAACCTCAGACAACAACTGGAACATCAGGAAGAGAGTAACCAGCAGGTAAGACAAACCAGACCTGAATACTACTTCAAATATCTCATATCCTCCCCCCCCCCCCCCTCTGGGCCGTTCCGTATCCTTTCCCCCCCCCCCCCCCCCCTCTGGGCCGTTCCGTATCCTTCCCCCCCCCCCCTCTGGGCCGTTCCGTATCCTTCCCCCCCCCCCCCTCTGGGCCGTTCCGTATCCTTCCCCCCCCCCCCCTCTGGGCCGTTCCGTATCCTCCCCCCCCCCCCCTCTGGGCCGTTCCGTATCCTTCCCCCCCCCCCCCCCCTCTGGGCCGTTCCGTATCCTTCCCCCCCCCCTCTGGGCCGTTCCGTATCCTTCCCCCCCCCCCCTCTGGGCCGTTCCGTATCCTCCCCCCCCCCCCCCTCTGGGCCGTTCCGTATCCTTCCCCCCCCCCCCCCCCCTCTGGGCCGTTCCGTATCCTTTCCCCCCCCCTCTGGGCCGTTCCGTATCCTTCCCCCCCCCCTGGGCCGTTCCATAAAATGCCCAGCTAAACTTGTTCTGCGATAATGATAAATCAGTGATAAATGACAATAGATCCTTTGTGGGGGAAGGTTCTAGATCCTGTCCAGATCCTTTGTGGGGGAAGGTTCTAGATCCTGTCCAGATCTTTTGTGGGGGAAGGTTCTAGATCCTGTCCAGATCTTTTGTGGGGGAAGGTTCTAGATCCTGTCCAGATCCTTTCTGGGGGAAGGTTCTAGATCCTGTCCAGATCCTTTCTGGGGGAAGGTTCTAGATCCTGTCCAGATCCTTTGTGGGGGAAGGTTCTAGATCCTGTCCAGATCCTTTGTGGGGGAAGGTTCTAGATCTGTCTGACATATTGTGATGATTGTAACTCTACGTTGCTGGATAACAAACTGTTTTTTTGAAGACGTAGTTACTTCACATTAGCAGCAGGGCTCTGAACCAGGGGTCTCACTGCCTCGTAAGACAACTAGCGCTGCAGCTTATGATTTAAAAATAAGATATTTCATCTAACATGCTTCTCAGAATGCATCTCTTTGCCCTCCGTGCTTCTCAGAATGCATCTCTCTCCCCTCCGTGCTTCTCAGAATGCATTCCCCCCCCCCCCCCCAGGCCTACATTTGGTTTTGTAATAGAAGGACTAGAAATAGGAAGGAAGCCCATATTTAGGTATCTGGTCTGAGGCCTCTGGTCATTGTTGGTTCTTTTCATTGACTAGAAAGCTTCCTCTTTGATGGGGATCAAGTCCTCTGCTGCGTTCTGAATGGTACCCTATTACCTAAATACGGCAATATTTCCCCCAGGGCCCAAAGGCTCTGGTCAAAGGCTAATGCACTATATAGGGAATAGGCTCTGGTCTAATGCACTATATAGGGAATAGGCTCTGGTCTAATGCACTATATAGGGAATAGGCTCTGGTCTAATGCACTATATAGGGAATAGGCTCTGGTCTACTGCACTATATAGGGAATAGGCTCTGGTCTACTGCACTATATAGGGAATAGGCTCTGGTCTAATATGCACTATATAGGGAATAGGCTCTGGTCAAAGGCTAATGCACTATATAGGGAATAGGCTCTGGTCTACTGCACTATATAGGGAATAGACTCTGGTCTAATATGCACTATATAGGGAATAGACTCTGGTCTACTGCACTATATAGGGAATAGGCTCTGGTCTACTATGCACTATATAGGGAATAGGCTCTGGTCTACTGCACTATATAGGGAATAGGCTCTGGTCTAATATGCACTATATAGGGAATAGGCTCTGGTCTAAGGTCATTTAAGATGCAGCCTGTGTGCTTCTGTTTATGTCTCCTTCTCTCCTCTCTTCTCCCCCTCCTCTCTCCTCTCCCCCTCCTCTCTCCTCTCCCCCCTACTCTCTCCTCTCCCCCTACTCTCTCCTCTCCCCCTACTCTCTCCTCTTCCCCTACTCTCTCCTCTCCCCCTACTCTCTCCTCTCCCCCTACTCTCTCCTCTCTCCTCTCCCCCCTACTCTCTCCTCTCCCCCTACTCTCTCCTCTCTCCTCTCCCCCTACTCTCTCCTCTCCCCCTACTCTCTCCTCTCCCCCCTACTCTCTCCTCTCCCCCTACTCTCTCCTCTCTCCTCTCCCCCTACTCTCTCCTCTCCCCCTACTCTCTCCTCTCCCCATGTTGTTTCAGATCCTCCAGTTGTCAGAGCAAGGAGTCCTGCGTCTCCCCCCTGTACCTCAGCGCAAAGACAGACCCTTACAGGTCAACAAGCAAGCTATAACACACACACACACACACACACACACACACACACAGTCCTGCGTCTCCCCCCTGTACCTCAGCGCAATGACAGACCCTTACAGGTCAACAAGCAAGCTATAACACACACACACACCTACACACCTACACACACACACAGGTTTCCATGCGTTTTGGTAACCAGTTCTAGTGACAGCCTGGGGTTTTTATAGCTGTGGTTTATTGCGGCTGTGTTCTGTGAGTTCTGTAGAAGGAGGAAGTGGCCAGACATTAACGGCATTCTGCTTACTACTACATCCTGTTAACGAAGTTCTTTCAGGGAAGAAATGTGTTTTTTTTTATTTAAGAGGTCTCAAAAACACCTGGAGGTCTTTGACAGATACTCTACCTACCATTCAACAGGTTGGAGTCACTTAGAAATGTCCTTGTTTTTGAAAGAAAAACACTTTTTAAAATATTTTTTCTCCATTTTTAAAATAACAACAAATTGATCATAAATACAGTGTAGACATTTGTTAATGTTGTAAATTACTATTGTAGCTGGAAATGGCAGATTTTTTTAATGGAATATCTAGGCGTACAGAGGCCCATTATCAGCAACCATCACTCCTGTGTTCCAATGGCACGTTGTGTTAGCTAATCCACGTTTATCATTTTAAAAGGCTAATTGATCATTAGAAAACCCTTTTGCAATTATGTTAGCACAGCTGAAAACTGTTGTGCTGATTTTAAAGACGCAATAAAACTGGCCTTCTATAGACTAGTTGAGTATCTGGAGCATCAGCATTTGTGGGTTCGATTACAGACTCAAAATGGCCAGAAACAAAGAACTTTCTTCTGAAACTCGTCAGTCTATTCTTATTCCATGTGAGAAATTGCCAAGAAACTGACGATCTCGTAGAACGCTGTGTAACTACTCCCTTCACAGAACAGAGCAAACTGGCACTAACCAGAATAGAAAGAGGAGTGGGAGGCCCCGGTGCACAACTGAGCAAGAGGACAAGTACATTAGTGTCTAGTTTAGGAAACCGACACCTCACAAGTCCTCAACTGGCAGCTTCATTAAATAGTACCCGCAAAACACCAGCCTCAACGTCAACAGTGAAGAGGCGACTCCGGGATGCTGGCCTTCTAGGCAGAGTTGCAAAGAAACGGCCATATCTCAGACTGGCCAATAAAAAGAAAAGATTAAGATGGGCAAAAGAACAGACACTGGACAGAGGAACTCTGCCTAGAAGGCCAGCATCCCGGAGTCGCCTCTCCACTGTTGACGTTGAGACTGGTGTTTTGTGGGTACTATTTAATGAAGCTGACTATTTATTGTATTTTAAAAATTTTCAAAAACAAGGACTTTTCTAAGTGACCCCAAACTTGTGAACGGTAGTGTACATGTCATTAAAAAGTGACATCTTGGCCTCCTGAGTAGCGCAGCATCGCAGTGCTTGAGGCGTCTCTACAGCGACCAGGTTCGATCCCGGGTTGTGTCGCAGCCGGCCGCGACCGGGAGACCCATGAGACGGCTCACAATTTGGCCCAGCGTCGTCCGGTTTAGGGGAGAGTTTGACCAGCCCGGGATGTCCTTGTCCCATCGCGCTCTAGCGACTCCTAGTGGTGGGCCGGGCGCATGCAAGCTGACTCGTGTCGCCAGTTTGTTTCCTCCGGCTGGCTTCCGGGTTAAGCGAGCAGCGTGTCAAGAAGCAGTGCGTCTCGGCAGGGTCGTGTTTCTCGACCTTCGACCTCTCCTGAGTCCGTACGTTGCAGTGATGGGACGAGACTGTAACTACCAATTTGAAAACCACGAAATTGGGGAGGATAAAGGGGTAAAAAGTACCATTTCATACATTTTTTTTTTCTCCTGTACTGGTCCCCCGTGGGAATCGAACCCACAACCCTGGCGTTGCAAACACCATGCTCTACCACCTGAGCTACACGGGACATGCCAGGGCTGCTTCCTAACTGTCCTCTCCTTTTCTAGGAGCAGATGGTGAGTCTGTTTCGTAGCGGACACGCTGTCGCCGCGGCCCGTCGCCTAGCCAAGACCCTCCAGACATCGGGGCCGGTCCAGGATGCCCAGACCTTACTGGAACGAGCCTACAGACACGCTGACCACCTGAACACTCCACCTACAGCTGTCAGCCAATAGCAAGACTCCATCCAGCCTGGTTGGACAATAGCAGGGCTCCATCCAGCCTGGTTGGACAATAGCAGGACTCCATCCAGCCTGGTTGGACAATAGCAAGGCTCCATCCAGCCTGGTTGGACAATAGCAGGGCTCCACCTACAGCTGTCAGCCAATAGCAGGACTCCATCCAGCCTGGTTGGACAATAGCAGGACTCCATCCAGCCTGGTTGGACAATAGCAGGACTCCATCCAGCCTGGTTGGACAATAGCAGGGCTCCACCTACAGCTGTCAGCCAATAGCAGGACTCCATCCAGCCTGGTTGGACAATAGCAGGACTCCATCCAGCCTGGTTGGACAATACCAGGGCTCCACCTACAGCTGTCAGCCAATAGCAGGACTCCATCCAGCCTGGTTGGACAATAGCAAGGCTCCATCCAGCCTGGTTGGACAATAGCAGGGCTCCATCCAGCCTGGTTGGACAATAGCAGGACTCCACCTACAGCTGTCAGCCAATAGCAGGACTCCCCCTACAGCTGTCAGCCAATAGCAAGACTTCTCCATCCAGCCTGGTTGGACAATAGCAAGGCTCCGTCCAGCCTGGTTGGAAAATAGCAAGGCTCCGTCCAGCCTGGTTGGACAATAGCAAGGCTCCGTCCAGCCTGGTTGGACAATAGCAAGGCTCCGTCCAGCCTGGTTGGACAATAGCAAGACTCCTCCGTCCAGCCTGGTTGGACAATAGCAGGACTCCATCCAGCCTGGTTGGACAATGGCAGGGCTCCACCTACAGCTGTCAGCCAATAGCAGGACTCCATCCAGCCTGGTTGGACAATAGCAGGACTCCATCCAGCCTTGTTGGACAATAGCAGGACTCCGCCCAGCCTGGTTGGACAATAGCAGGGCTCCATCCAGCCTGGTTGGACAATAGCAGGGCTCCATCCAGCCTGGTTGGACAATAGCAGGACTCCATTAGCCATCTGTATTTATATGACTATATATAAGCCATTTTGTTATATGTCTCTGGCATGGGCTTTGCACTGACCACCTGACTTTAACTGCTACATAGTTAACATTGTATTCTGTATTAGTAGGAGTCCTATTTGTTCATATATCTGTATGTATTTTAATTTTCAAAGTGTTTCTTCTTTTAGCAGTAGATGATCATTAAAAACCTGGAAAAGTATGTTGTGTTTTGATGGGTTCCTATGATGCTTATAGTTCTTATAATGCCTCTAGTCCAGACAGGCTGGGTGACTGGGTTTACTTCAGCCCTAAGATAATGCCTCTAGTTGTGACAGGCTTACTCCAGCCTTAAGATAATGCCTCTAGTCCAGACAGGCTGGGTGACTGGACTTACGCCAGCCCTAAGATAATGCCTCTAGTCCAGACAGGCTGGGTGACTGGGCTTACGCCAGCCCTAAGATAATGCCTCTAGTCGTGACAGGCTGGGTGACTGGGCTTACGCCAGCCCTAAGATAATGCCTCTAGTCCAGACAGGCTGGGTGACTGGGCTTACTCCAACCCTAAGATAATGCCTCTAGTCCAGACAGGCTGGGTGACTGGGCTTACGCCAGCCCTAAGATAATGCCTCTAGTCCAGACAGGCTGGGTGACTGGGCTTACGCCAGCCCTAAGATAATGCCTCTAGTCCAGACAGGCTGGGTGACAGCCTTACTCCAGTCCTAAGATAATGCCTCTAGTCCAGACAGGGCTTACTTCAGCCCTAAGATAATCCTCTAGTCCAGACAGGCTGGGTGACGGGCTTACTCCAGCCCTAAGATAATGCCTCTAGTTGTGACAGGCTGGGTGACTGGGCTTACTCCAGCCCTAAGATAATGCCTCTAGTCGTGACAGGCTTACTCCAGCCCTAAGATAATGCCTCTAGTCCAGACAGGCTGGATGACAGGCTTACTCCAGTCCTAAGATAATGCCTCTAGTCCAGACAGGTTTACTTCAGCCCTAAGATAATGCCTCTAGTCCAGACAGGCTGGCTAACAGGCTTACTTTAGCCCTGAGATAATGCCTCTAGTCGTGACAGGCTTACTCCAGCCCTAAGATAATGCCTCTAGTCCAGACAGGCTGGGTAACAGGCTTACTTCAGCCCTAAGATAATGCCTCTAGTCCAGACAGGGCTTACTCTAGCCCTAAGATAATGCCTCTAGTCCAGACAGGCTGGGTGACTGGCTTACTTCAGCCCTGAGATAATGCCTCTAGTCCAGACAGGGCTGAAGCAGGGACGTCACTAGACGTTCAGGACATCCGGGGGGCTCAGGCCTGAAGACCTGGGGCTGATTCCGGGGGGGGTTTGATCCCTGCGCGACTGAAATGATGCCCCCCCCCCCACGCACGCACGCTAGCAGTAAACATTTTGCAGAAAAACGACGCTAAGTTGCATATCTCACTGCTTTGTTCCTTGCGTGGTGCCCCCTTGACGCCAAATAACCAACACTTAATATTAATTCAATGGATTGTGGTCAGTAAACACATGGGAATATGGTGTCAATAAATGTTTATTTATTATCAAGTTCAAGTGCATAACTATATAATTTTCCATGATGAAAAATAGTCGGAAAAAGTTTATTTCATTCGGTTGCAATGTTTTCATAATCCATGTCCGATATTTGATTGGCAATAAATAAAAAATCCTCATGATGTTAGTCACATTACTGCGAACTAGTTGGGGGGGAAACTAATGCAGATAATATGTACAGACGCTGGCCACCCAACACCCTTGAAAATCAGGATTTTAAAAAAAATCATATTTGTGGTAATAAATCACAGATTCCAAGGTCAATTAGCTACAGGACAATATTTCTAACTAATTACACAAAAACAAATACTCTCCCCTCCAACAGCCCTGTAGAGTAACACATGTACATACCCCAGGATATCGTCCTTTCGCCAACTAAATATTCACAATGTGAGTTATATTACACAGTTCTAGGATTTTAGCCCATCCATAAAGATTAAATCAAATCCAATTTATAAAGCCCTTCTTACATCAGCTGATATCTCAAAGTGCTGTACAGAAACCCAGCCTAAAACCCCCCCAAAACAGCAAGCAATGCAGGTGTAGAAGCACGGTGGCTAGGAAAAACTCCCTAGAAAGGCTAAAACCTAGGAAGAAACCTAGAGAGGAACCAGGCTCTGAGGGGTGGCCAGTCCTCTTCTGGCTGTGCTGGGTGGAGATTAGAAACCTAGAGAGGAACCAGGCTATGAGGGGTGGCTAGTCCTCTTCTGGCTGTGCCGGGTGGAGATTAGAAACCTAGAGAGGAACCAGGCTATGAGGGGTGGCCAGTCCTCTTCTGGCTGTGCCGGGTGGAGATTAGAAACCTAGAGAGGAACCAGGCTATGAGGGGTGGGCCAGTCCTCTTCTGGCTGTGCCGGGTGGAGATTAGAAACCTAGAGAGGAACCAGGCTATGAGGGGTGGCCAGTCCTCTTCTGGCTGTGCCGGGTGGAGATTAGAAACCTAGAGAGGAACCAGGCTATGAGGGGTGGGCCAGTCCTCTTCTGGCTGTGCCGGGTGGAGATTAGAAACCTAGAGAGGAACCAGGCTATGAGGGGTGGCCAGTCCTCTTCTGGCTGTGCCGGGTAGAGAGGAACCAGGCTATGAGGGGTGGCCAGTCCTCTTCTGGCTGTGCTGGGTAGAGAGGAACCAGGCTATGAGGGGTGGGCCAGTCCTCTTCTGGCTGTGCCGGGTGGAGATTAGAAACCTAGAGAGGAACCAGGCTATGAGGGTTGGCCAGTCCTCTTCTGGCTGTGCCGGGTGGAGATTATAACAGAACATGGCCAAGATGTTCAAATGTTCATAGATGACCAGCAGGGTCAGATAATAATAATCATAGTGGTTGTCGAGGGTGCAACAAGTCAGCAACTCAAAGAGTAAATGTCAATTGGCTTTTTCATAGATTAGAAATGAAACTGTAGGTGCAAATCTATGACTTCACTCTTTCCTAAAGTGTGTTAGTATTTATATATTTCATTGTCACGATGCATTTGATCTGGGGTCTTTGGGCTCCTAAACCAGGTATGTAGACATCTTACCGCACTGAAAGATCTCTCAGCTGTTTATTCACACAGGATGTGGCAGACGCTTCTTTTAGAAGTAATGTTTAGCAAGGACTACTTCCTCTGGCTTGAGAGGAATATGCCATGTTTGCCTTGTGTGGGCCTCCCCATCTCTCTATGTTCTCGCTCTGTTCTGCTTTCCTGTATCTCCTATAGTAGAGAAAACTAGCAGAAATATGGAGTATTCTGAACAGACACACACACACACACACACACACACAGAGAGAAGCAATATACAGCAAACACACACACACACACACACAGAGAGAAGCAATATACAGCAAACACACACACACACACACAGAGAGAGAAGCAATATACAGCAAACACACACACACACAGAGAGAAGCAATATACAGCAAACACACACACACACACACACAGAGAAGCAATATACAGCACACACACACACACACACACAGAAGCAATATACAGCAAACACACACACACAGAAGCAATTTACAGCAAACACACACACACACACACAAAGAAGCAATATACAGCAAACACACACACACACAATATGAACTAAATCATGTTTAAATCTGGGATAATTTCTGTTCCTTAAACCTGATTTGATCTTAAACCTGATTTGATCTTAAACCCGATTTGATCTTAAACCTGATTTCATCTTAAACCCGATTGAACATTGAACTGTGTTACCCTTCACTACCTCAATAACCGGGACTCTCCCGCTGTTGCTTCAGCAACAAAATGCGTCAAACCAAAACAGACGAGGTTGGCTTAGATTGTTAACGTGTAAAACTACATTTCGTCTCCAAAGGTTTATTTAAAAAAATAAAAAATACATTTTCACAAATGACCACTTGTTGTTTGAAATACATCATTACAGTTGTCGGTGAGTTAGTTATCCACATATTTGCATTGACATTAAATCAGTGAAAACACATTAAATCAGTCAAAACAACGTGAAAACACAACACGGTATCAATAAAATGCTGAAACATGGTGAAATAATCCAGGTTTGATTCCCCACATGGCAAATACAACAACCGTGTTTGTGTAAAATTGTTAACTCGGCTATCCAGCTTTGTTTTTTTCCAACAGATAGCTAGCTATCTTTATCAGTAATGTATAGTCTATTTAATGTTAAAGATAGCTAGCTATCCTTATCAGTAATGTATCAACAGATAGCCAGCTATCTTTATCAGTAATGTATAGTATATTTTGGACAGTACCTGATTTAAACAGTAATTGGTTTGTTATACTTTTTATCGGGTGGTGAACAGAGCTTCAGCAGTTGAATTAGATTTGAGCGGTCTAAAACACTGACGTCAGTGTAAGAGGCGTCAACTACAGTCCTTGGCTCGATTTCCAGGCTGTATCACATCCGGGCCGTGATTGGGTGTCCTATATTTTTTTTGGGGGGGCGGCGCACAATTTGGCCCAGCGTCGTTCGGGTTAGACCGTCATTTCTTAAATAAGAATGAGTTCCTAACTTGACTTTATCTAGTGAAATAAAGGTTAAAATAAATAAACGAATAAAAACATGTCGTTAAGTGTACTGTCGAAAAACCCCGCTGATTAAAATGTACCAGGTTATTGAAGCAGCACAGGTTAATAAGACTGGGGAGTCCATCACGTTAGTTTAACGTCGTCTGTCAGCGCAGCTTCTGAGTCGACGTGTTGAATTGGAAACGACTGGAATCTGGTTTCCTTTGAGGTCAATAACATCATGTGTTATATTAATATAACACGCTGATAAAGTCGACCTGTTTTTGGGACCACAGATAGAACAACGAGACATATATATTTCAGTGGGAAGCATCTCCTTGGCCGTTTCCATATGGAGCTGAGAGGAAGCCCACTGGGGGAAACATGGCGAGAACATGGAAAGAGATGGATTTTGAACGAAATTTTCAATTCAGTTTTAATATCCCCAAAAAACGACAATATGTTATGAACAAAGTGAACTAAGGTTTTTGTCGATTTTTATTAACCTTTTGCAAAAGTTTTATTTAATTTTTTATTTAAATCGCGTTGTTTAGAAGTGTAAAGGCGAATTGATTTATTGCACATGCGCACTTCACAGAGGAGGCGTTCCCCTACCAGAAATATGCAGATGACGCTAGAACGCACCAATAGGATCTCACCGGTGTAAACAGATGTAAATCTCCTGGCGTTGTGTTTTTGTCCTAATAAATCACACCAGCCAGTCGTCCCAGTTGACCGTCATTTTAATACCTGCTTGTTAAATGGGAAACAGCACGGTAGTTGTGCGGGGCTTAACGGTATTGGATGGCTGTCGATGGTAAAAATCTATAGCATGAAGACAACTGTGTTAGCAGTGGGTTTATGTGACCGATTTACGGTCGGTGTCTGCTAGCTAACACACTTATCTACAGTAATCATATGCCAAAACACATCCCAGAATGCCCCTCAATCCCTAACAGGTACCATATACCCACACACATGTAGAAATCACTAACGTACAGCAAACCTTGTACACGTTGTAAAATATAAAACAGTATTCAGAACGTGACCGACCCACTTGCGTCACATTTTCATACTGGGGGGGAGGACCTGACGTTCCCGATCTCGTCCCTATCTGCAAGCGGGGGGCCAATCACAACACGCCGTATTGTCAACAGAGTTGAACCAACCAATAAGAATGCTTGATTCTGCCCCCCCTCCTTGCTTGATTCTGCCCCCCCCCTCCTTGCTTGGTTCTGCCCCCCCCCCTCCTTGCTTGGTTCTGCCCCCCCCCTCCTTGCTTGGTTCTGCCCCCCCCCCTCCTTGCTTGGTCCTGCCCCCCTCCTTGCTTGGTTCTGCCCCCCTCCTTGCTTGGTTCTGCCCCCCTCCTTGCTTGGTTCTGCCCCCCCTCCTTGCTTGGTTCTGCCCCCCCTCCTTGCTTGGGTCTGCCCCCCCCCCCTCCTTGCTTGGTTCTGCCTCCCCTCCTTGCTTGGTTCTGCCCCCCCCTCCTTGCTTGGTTCTGCCCCCCCTCCTTGCTTGGTTCTGCCCCCCCTCCTTGCTTGGTTCTGCCCCCCTCCCCTTGCTTGGTTCTGCCCCCCTCCCCTTGCTTGGTTCTGCCCCCCTCCTTGCTTGGTTCTGCCCCCCTCCTTGCTTGGTTCTGCCCCCCCTCCTTGCTTGGTTCTGCGCCCCCCTCCTTGCTTGGTTCTGCCCCCCCCCCCCCCTTGCTTGGTTCTGTCCCCCCCTCCTTGCTTGGTTCTGTCCCCCCCTCCTTGCTTGGTTCTGTCCCCCCCTCCTTGCTTGGTTCTGCCCCCCTCCTTGCTTGGTTCTGCCCCCCTCCTTGCTTGGTTCTGCCCCCCCTCCTTGCTTGGTTCTGCCCCCCCTCCTTGCTTGGTTCTGCCCCCCTTCTTGCTTGGTTCTGCCCCCCCTCCCTGCTTGGTCCTGCCCCCCTCCTTGCTTGGTTCTGCCCCCCCCCCCCCTCCTTGCTTGGTTCTGCCACCCTCCCTGCTTGGTTCTGCCCCCCCCCTTGCTTGGTTCTAGAGGGGCCAGTTGTACTGTTAGAGGGGCCAGTTGTACTGTTAGAGGGGGCCAGTTGAACTGTTAGAGGGGCCAGTTGAACTGTTAGAGGGGCCAGTTGTACTGTTAGAGGGGCCAGTTGTCCTGTTAGAGGGGCCAGGTGTACTGTTAGAGGGGGCCAGTTGTACTGTTAGAGGGGCCTGTTGTACTGTTAGAGGGGCCAGTTGTACTGTTAGAGGGGCCTGTTAGAGGGGCCAGTTGTACTGTTAGAGGGGCCAGGTGTACTGTTAGAGGGTGCCAGTTGAGGGGCCAGTTGTACTGTTAGAGGGGCCAGTTGTACTGTTAGAGGGGCCAGGTGTACTGTTAGAGGGGCCAGTTGTACTGTTAGAGGGGCCAGTTGTACTGTTAGAGGGGCCAGTTGTACTGTTAGAGGGGCCAGTTGTTCTGTTAGAGGGGCCAGTTGTTCTGTTAGAGGGGCCAGTTGTACTGTTAGAGGGGCCAGTTGTACTGTTAGAGGGGCCAGTTGTACTGTTAGAGGGGCCAGTTGTTCTGTTAGAGGGGGCCAGTTGTACTGTTAGAGGGGCCAGTTGTACTGTTAGGGGCCAGTTGTACTGTTAGAGAGGGGCCAGTTGTTCTGTTAGAGGGTGCCAGTTGTTCTGTTAGAGGGGGCCAGTTGTACTGTTAGAGGGGGCCAGTTGTTCTGTTAGAGGGGCCAGTTGTACTGTTAGAGGGGCCAGTTGTACTGTTAGGGGCCAGTTGTTCTGTTAGAGGGGGGCCAGTTGTACTGTTAGAGGGGGCCAGTTGTACTGTTAGAGGGGGCCAGTTGTACTGTTAGAGGGGGCCAGTTGTACTGTTAGAGGGGCCAGTTGTACTGTTAGAGGGGCCAGTTGTACTGTTAGAGGGGGCCAGTTGTACTGTTAGAGGGGGCCAGTTGTACTGTTAGAGGGGCCAGTTGTTCTGTTAGAGGGGGCCAGTTGTACTGTTAGAGGGGCCAGTTGTACTGTTAGAGGGGCCAGTTGTACTGTTAGGGGCCAGTTGTACTGTTAGAGGGGGCCAGTTGTTCTGTTAGAGGGTGCCAGTTGTTCTGTTAGAGGGGGCCAGTTGTACTGTTAGAGGGGGCCAGTTGTTCTGTTAGAGGGGCCAGTTGTACTGTTAGAGGGGCCAGTTGTACTGTTAGGGGCCAGTTGTTCTGTTAGAGGGGGGCCAGTTGTACTGTTAGAGGGGGCCAGTTGTACTGTTAGAGGGGGCCAGTTGTACTGTTAGAGGGGGCCAGTTGTACTGTTAGAGGGGCCAGTTGTACTGTTAGAGGGGGCCAGTTGTACTGTTAGAGGGGGCCAGTTGTACTGTTAGAGGGGGCCAGTTGTACTGTTAGAGGGGCCAGTTGTACTGTTAGAGGGGCCAGTTGTACTGTTAGAGGGGGCCAGTTGTACTGTTAGAGGGGGCCAGTTGTACTGTTAGAGGGGGCCAGGTGTACTGTTAGAGGGGCCAGTTGTACTGTTAGAGGGGCCAGTTGTACTGTTAGAGGGGCCTGTTAGGGGCCAGTTGTACTGTTAGGGGCCAGTTGTACTGTTAGGGGCCAGTTACATTAGATGTTATTGTTGTCATATCGTTTTCTTCACTGCATTAGCAGGCAAAAGACCATGTTCATAATCATCCTCGTTGCCACTGTCTAATAACGGATGGAAACAAAAAGAACGACAGCAGAAATGTGTTATGTAAAAATGATTTCATACTCCACATTTAGGGGGGGCACAAAGGGGGTCCAAAATTGTTGTCACAGGGGCATTGGCCCCCCCGCTAGTGCTCCTAAAGGGCCACCGTACACAGAAGTGGTTGTTTTAGGCAGCACAGAAGTGGTTGTTTTAGGCAGCACTGAAAAGGCAGGGCAGGCCTCATGTTTGGAGTGTTCTTTGCAGTGTGTAATGCAGTGCAGCCGAGCTTGTTTTACACCAAGACTCGGGGCTAAATCCCCGAAAGTCCAGGTCTGATGACGTCAATGGGCTGAAGCGAGCCTTCCACCCAGCCTAAGATAATGCAGTATAGTCCTAATAATGTAGTCCATGTAGTCCAGATAGGGCTGAAGTAAGCCTGCCACCCAGCCTAAGATAATGCAGTATAGTCCTAATAATGTAGTCCAGACAGGGCTGAAGCGAGCCTGCAACCCAGCCTAAGATAATGCAGTATAGTCCTAATAATGTAGTCCAGATAGGGCTGAAGCAAGCCTGCAACCCAGCCTAAGGTAATGCAATATAGTCCTAATAATGTAGTCCATGTAGTCCAGATAGGGCTGAAGCGAGCCTGCCACCCAGCCTAAGATAATGCAATATAGTCCTAATAATGTAGTCCAGATAGGGCTGAAGCAAGCCTGCCACCCAGCCTAAGATAATGCAATACAGTCCTAATAATGTAGTCCATGTAGTCCAGACAGGGCTGAAGCGAGCCTGCCACCCAGCCTAAGATAATGCAATATAGTCCTAATAATGTAGTCCAGATAGGGCTGAAGCAAGCCTGCCACCCAGCCTAAGATAATGCAATACAGTCCTAATAATGTAGTCCATGTAGTCCAGATAGGGCTGAAGCAAGCTGTAACGTCTGAGTTCATGTTGGCCAGCAGTCACAGTAGATCTCTACAGTCTGCTAGTAAAATTGCAAGGTCCCAGCACTAGATCTGTGAATCTCCCATATGTAAAGGTCCCTGACGGGGCTTTTTTTTAGGGCACTAGATCTGTGAATCCTCCCTCCTTAGGGTCCGTCTACTCCTGGAGTCAGAAAAGTCATCGTTGAAGACTCTCTCGATGGTGGAGGGGAGCGATGCGCGGACAGTACGCCCCAGGCCTCGTGCAGCGAACACGTAGAGGACAGGGTTCAGGGAGCTCTTCAGGTACACCAGGAACAGAGAGACGTATGCCCCCGTGAATGACGCCCGGTACAGTCCCGCCCGGTCAGGTCGCCCTGCGGCCAGCGCCCGCAGGAAGCGGCAGGTAAAGTAAGGGACCCAGCAGGAGAGGAAGAGGAGCATGGTGAGGAAGAGGACCCGGTACAGCCTGGCCATCTGTCTCGCAGTCGCCGAAAAGGAGGAGGAGGAAGGAGAGGTGGTCGGAGAGGTCGGTCCTGCGCCACCTGCTTTCCCGGCGGTCCACAGCACGGCTACGTTACTCGCCAGGAACACCGTCAAAGGCAGGAGGAACCCAGCGACCGTCTCTGTCACAAACAACCCCGTGCTGTACCCCATGCTCTCCAGACACTGGGTAGTACCGTTGATCTCCAGCAGGTCTGCGGTGTGGAGGTAAGGGGCAGCCAGGGTAGCAGCAAGCCCCCAGAGAAGACCGCACACAAGGGGAACGGCCCAACGAGGACGCTTCAGACTGGACCAGACCGGTCTGAGGAGACACAGGCATCTCTCCACAGCCACGGCACACAGCAGGAAGGCTGCGGCGTATAGCCCCAGGCCTCTCAGGAATACCACAAGGCGGCAGGCTACTTTCCCCATGGGCCAGCTACAGCCGTCGGCCAGGTACGCCAGCATCAGCGGGGTGCGGAGGAGGAGAACCAGGTCAGCCAACGCCAGGTTCACGACGTAGACGCGGAAGCTGCTGGCGCCGCGCGTCTCCCCGACGCCCAAGCTGCCGCGCCTCGTCAGGCGGCCACGCCCACGCCAGGCCAACGCATACACCACTAGGCTGTTCAAGGACACGCCCACCTGGGGACAGATAAGAGGAAGTGATGTCATAAACCAGCAAGACTCTGCAGGAACCTCAAGAACTGGAGCTATGCCAAGTGGGAATGGTCTTGTTGCCAGCCCAGCACTAACAGACCTGATTCAACATGGCATGGTCTTGTTCCAGCCCAGCACTAACCCCCCCGATTCACGATGGCATGGTCTTGTTCCAGCCCAGCACTAACCCCCTGATTCACCATGTCATGGTCTTGTTCCAGCCCAGCACTAACCCGCACTGATTCACCATGGCATGGTCTTGTTCCAGCCCAGCACTAACCCCCACTGATTCAACATGGCATGGTCTTGTTCCAGCCCAGCACTAACCCCCACTGATTCAATATGGCATGGTCTTGTTCCAGCCCAGCACTAACCCCCACTGATTCACCATGGCATGGTCTTGTTCCAGCCCAACACTAACCCCCTGATTCACCATGGCATGGTCTTGTTCCAGCCCAGCACTAACCCCCCTGATTCACCGTGGCATGGTCTTGTTCCAGCCCAGCACTAACCCAGCTGATTCACCATGGCATGGTCTTGTTCCAGCCCAGCACTAACCCCCACTGATTCACCATGGCATGGTCTTGTTCCAGCCCAGCACTAACCCCCACTGATTCACCATGGCATGGTCTTGTTCCAGCCCAGCACTAACCCCCACTGATTCACCATGGCATGGTCTTGTTCCAGCCCAGCACTAACCCCCACTGATTCACCATGGCATGGTATTGTTCCAGCCCAGCACTAACCCCCCTGATTCACCATGGCATGGTCTTGTTCCAGCCCAGCACTAACCCCCACTGATTCACCATGGCATGGTCTTGTTCCAGCCCAGCACTAACCCCCCTGATTCACCATGGCATGGTCTTGTTCCAGCCCAGCACTAACCCCCACTGATTCACCATGGCATGGTCTTGTTCCAGCCCAGCACTAACCCCCACTGATTCAACATGGCATGGTCTTGTTCCAGCCCAGCACTAACCCCCACTGATTCACCGTGGCATGGTCTTGTTCCAGCCCAGCACTAACCCCCTGATTCAACATGGCATGGTCTTGTTCCAGCCCAGCACTAACCCCCACTAATTCACCATGGCATGGTCTTGTTCCAGCCCAGCACTAACCCCCACTAATTCACCATGGCACGGTCTTGTTCCAGCCCAGCACTAACCCCCACTAATTCACCATGGCACGGTCATGATTAAAGCCGATTTTTGAATCAAGTGTGCTGGAACGAAAACCTGGACAGCAGTAACTGGATTGAAGCGGACTGAACTAGAATGAGTCTCTAGACTAGAGACTCACCAGGAAGATGAGTATGGTGATTATCATCTGAGCGATACGGCCCGTCTCTGCCTGCCAGGTATCAGTACAGCCCAGTCCTTTACTGGGTCCCGCTGGGCTGGGAGACGGCTGGCTCAGGAACCACTGGCTGCTGTTCACAACGTTCATAGTGGCTCAGATAGGAAGATATACACCTGGAGCTGCAGGGAGGAGACCTGTGGAGACAGACAGCATGGAGATATGTTAGTGTGGAGACAGACTAGCTAGACTACAGGGAGGAGTCAGACTAGCTAGACTACAGGGAGGAGACAGACTAGCTAGACTACAGGGAGGAGACCTGTGGAGACAGACTAGCTAGACTACAGGGAGGAGACCTGTGGAGACAGACTAGCTAGACTACAGGGAGGAGTCAGACTAGCTAGACTACAGGGAGGAGTCAGACTAGCTAGACTACAGGGAGGAGACAGACTAGCTAGACTACAGGGAGGAGACAGACTAGCTAGACTACAGGGAGGAGTCAGACTAGCTAGACTACAGGGAGGAGTCAGACTAGCTAGACTACAGGGAGGAGACAGACTAGCTAGACTACAGGGAGGAGTCAGACTAGCTAGACTACAGGGAGGAGTCAGACTAGCTAGACTACAGGGAGGAGTCAGACTAGCTAGACTACAGGGAGGAGTCAGACTAGCTAGATTACAGGGAGGAGTCAGACTAGCTAGACTACAGGGAGGAGTCAGACTAGCTAGACTACAGGGAGGAGTCAGACTAGCTAGACTACAGGGAGGAGTCAGACTAGCTAGACTACAGGGAGGAGTCAGACTAGCTAGATTACAGGGAGGAGTCAGACTAGCTAGACTACAGGGAGGAGTCAGACTAGCTAGACTACAGGGAGGAGTCAGACTAGCTAGACTACAGGGAGGAGTCAGACTAGCTAGACTACAGGGAGGAGTCAGACTAGCTAGACTACAGGAGGAGACAGACTAGCTAGACTACAGGGAGGAGTCAGACTAGCTAGACTACAGGGAGGAGACAGACTAGCTAGACTACAGGGAGGAGACAGACTAGCTAGACTACAGGGAGGAGTCAGACTAGCTAGACTACAGGGAGGAGACAGACTATCTAGACTACAGGGAGGAGTCAGACTAGCTAGACTACAGGGAGGAGACAGACTAGCTAGACTACAGGGAGGAGTCAGACTAGCTAGACTACAGGGAGGAGTCAGACTAGCTAGACTACAGGGAGGAGTCAGACTAGCTAGACTACAGGGAGGAGTCAGACTAGCTAGACTACAGGGAGGAGTCAGACTAGCTAGACTACAGGGAGGAGACAGACTAGCTAGACTACAGGGAGGAGACCTGTGGAGACAGACTAGCTAGACTACAGGGAGGAGTCAGACTAGCTAGACTACAGGGAGGAGACAGACTAGCTAGACTACAGGGAGGAGTCAGACTAGCTAGACTACAGGGAGGAGTCAGACTAGCTAGACTACAGGGAGGAGTCAGATTAGCTAGACTACAGGGAGGAGGCAGACTAGCTAGGACTACAGGGAGGAGTCAGACTAGCTAGACTACAGGGAGGAGTCAGACTAGCTAGACTACAGGGAGGAGTCAGACTAGCTAGACTACAGGGAGGAGTCAGACTAGCTAGACTACAGGGAGGAGTCAGACTAGCTAGACTACAGGGAGGAGTCAGACTAGCTAGACTACAGGGAGGAGTCAGACTAGCTAGACTACAGGGAGGAGGTCAGACTAGCTAGACTACAGGGAGGAGTCAGACTAGCTAGACTACAGGGAGGAGTCAGACTAGCTAGACTACAGGGAGGAGTCAGACTAGCTAGACTACAGGGAGGAGTCAGACTAGCTAGACTACAGGGAGGAGTCAGACTAGCTAGACTACAGGGAGGAGTCAGACTAGCTAGACTACAGGGAGGAGTCAGACTAGCTAGACTACAGGGAGGAGTCAGACTAGCTAGACTACAGGGAGGAGTCAGACTAGCTAGACTACAGGGAGGAGTCAGACTAGCTAGACTACAGGGAGGAGTCAGACTAGCTAGACTACAGGGAGGAGACCTGTGGAGACAGACTAGCTAGACTACAGGGAGGAGACAGACTAGCTAGACTACAGGGAGGAGTCAGATTAGCTAGACTACAGGGAGGAGTCAGATTAGCTAGACTACAGGGAGGAGTCAGACTAGCTAGACTACAGGGAGGAGTCAGACTAGCTAGACTACAGGGAGGAGTCAGACTAGCTAGACTACAGGGAGGAGTCAGACTAGCTAGACTACAGGGAGGAGTCAGACTAGCTAGACTACAGGGAGGAGTCAGACTAGCTAGACTACAGGGAGGAGACCTGTGGAGACAGACTAGCTAGACTACAGGGAGGAGACAGACTAGCTAGACTACAGGGAGGAGACAGACTAGCTAGACTACAGGGAGGAGTCAGACTAGCTAGACTACAGGGAGGAGTCAGACTAGCTAGACTACAGGGAGGAGACCTGTGGAGACAGACTAGCTAGACTACAGGGAGGAGTCAGACTAGCTAGACTACAGGGAGGAGTCAGACTAGCTAGACTACAGAGAGGAGACAGACTAGCTAGACTACAGGGAGGAGACAGACTAGCTAGACTACAGGGAGGAGTCAGATTAGCTAGACTACAGGGAGGAGTCAGACTAGCTAGACTACAGGGAGGAGTCAGATTAGCTAGACTACAGGGAGGAGTCAGACTAGCTAGACTACAGGGAGGAGTCAGATTAGCTAGACTACAGGACCGTGTAACATTGTATTCGTGTCACTGTTCTGTGACTGACAGCCTGCGGGACTGGTTTTACTGCCTCGTCCAACGTGTCCAGCTGGGTCTGGGTAAACAATCCTTCTGGTAATGTGTTGAAATATACAGGTGCTATTACATTTAATATACGTTTGATGTTCGAAATATATTTACTCAGAGACCCGGATTCCCAAATCCAGATTAAACCTTGTCACGGAAAAACAATGTTTCTAAATGGAGACTTGCCATTGAAAGGGTGTTTATTCCAGGACCGGGCTTTAGTCTGGGTCTGAGAAACCTGTCTGGAGAGGGTTTAAACATGTCAAAACCACATGCTTCCCGGTACATTCAGGAGGAAATGCACAGTGAGTGAGTCAGGGATGTGTTGGGTGAAAAAGGAATGAGGACGATCCCACCCTGAAGTCATCGCAACCACAGCCTGAGGGTCGGCTCGGCGCAACCCGAGGGTCGGCTCGGCACAACCCGAGGGTCGGCTCGGCACAACCCGAGGGTCGGCTCACCACAACCTGAGGGTCGGCTCACCACAACCACAACCCGAGGTTCGGCTCACCACAACCACAACCCGAGGTTCGGCTCACCACAACCTGAGGGTCGGCTCACCACAACCTGAGGGTCGGCTCACCACAACCTGAGGGTCGGCTCACCACAACCACAACCCGAGGTTCGGCTCACCACAACCTGAGGGTCGGCTCACCACAACCTGAGGGTCGGCTCACCACAACCACAACCCGAGGTTCGGCTCACCACAACCACAACCCGAGGTTCGGCTCACCACAACCTGAGGGTCGGCTCACCACAACCTGAGGGTCGGCTCACCACAACTTGAGGGTCGGCTCACCGCAACCCGAGGTTCGGCTCACCACAACCTGAGGGTCGGCTCACCGCAACCTGAGGGTCGGCTCACCGCAACCCGAGGGTCGGCTCACCGCAACCCGAGGGTCGGCTCACCACAACTTGAGGGTCGGCTCACCACAACCTGAGGGTCGGCTCACCACAACTTGAGGGTCGGCTCACCACAACCCGAGGGTCGGCTCACCACAACCTGAGGGTCGGCTCACCACAACCTGAGGGTCGGCTCACCACAACCTGAGGGTCGGCTCAGCACAACCACAACCTGAGGGTCGACTCAGCACAACCTGAGGGTCGGCTCACTACAACCTGAGGGTCGGCTCGGCACAACCTGAGGGTCGGCTCACCACAACCTGAGGGTCGGCTCACCACAACCTGAGGGTCGGCTCACCACAACATTAACATTTAACATTTAAGTCATTTAGCAGACGCTCTTATCCAGAACGACTTACATGAGGTCGGCTCAGCACAACCACAACATGAGGTCGGCTCACCACAACCTGTGGTTCATGCCTACACTCTCTCTCTCTCTGGGCCTGTCTACACACATCAGACACTATTGTCCTACACACACACACACACACACACACACACACACACACACACACACACACACCATTGGGGGAAAAACAGTTTGAATCTGAATCCATGTTATTTCCACATCATTTCAACCAGTGATCACGTTGAATCAATGTGGAAAACTGATTGGATTTGCAGAAAGTCATCCAGGTCGGGGCATTTAGTCGCTTTTTAACCTTTGAACCTAAATCTCAACCCAATGTAAATCCTGACTAGACGTTGAACTGATGTCTGTGTCCAGTGGGACGCCGCTAATACTAATCTCTCTCTCTCTCTCTCTCCGTCTTTCTCTCTCTCTCTCTCTCTCCGTCTCTCTCTCTCTCTCTCTCTCTCTCTCTCTCGCTCTCTCGTCTCTCTCTCTCTCTCTCTCTCTCTCTCTCCTCTGTCTCTCTGTCTCTCTCTCTCTCTCTCTCTCTCTCTCTCTCTCTCTCTTCCCCTCTGTATCTCTCTCTTCTCTCTCTGTATCTCTCTCTCTCTCTCTCTCTCTCTCTCTCTCTCTCTCCCCTCCTCTCTCTCTCTCTCTCCCCTCTCTCTCTCTCTGTCTGTCTCTCTCTCTCTCTCTCTCTCTCTCTCTCTCTCTCTCTCTCTCCTCTCTCTCTCTCTCTGGGCCTGTCCATGCTTATCAGACATACCTTGCCACCTTCCTAGGAATTAGTAAATTACAACACACCCTGAACCACGCTCCAACACACCCTCACCTCCTCCAATACAGCCTCCCCCCCCCCCCCCTCCCATCCTGCCTTGCAACACACCTTCACTTTCATGCCTCCGGGTCTACTTCCAGCACAATGGGAACGCTGACTTCTGCCAACTCACTGCAACTCTGTGTTCTCTGATAACTTATCAGTTTTCACTGACCGCTGCTGAGAGCCATTACAAAAACAACACATAGAAACCATTTCCATTTCACAAATACATGTTGGTATTTACGGTTTTGTGATAAGATATATTTATTTAATAGATAGGTAGGGAAGTTTTTAAGGGAAGGTTTGACTTACCTGCCTCTGCGTCTGTCGGGGCCGCCCTGTGCTTCTGAGACGGAGAGAGCGAGGAGGAGGAGGACAGAGCAAAAGAGGAAGGAGTGGCTAGGCAGACTTTATTGATGCAATCTCTTGAGAAGGTAGCTAGAGGATGTGTTTCCTCTTCTGTCTCTCTCCTCTCTCTCTCTCTCTCTCTCTCTCTCTCTCTCTCTGTCTCTCTCTCTCTCTCTCTCTCTCTCTCTCTCTCTGTCTCTCTCTCTCTCTCTCTCTCTCTCTCTCTCTCTCTCTCTACGAAGGCAACACTAAACACGTGGAGGATCGTTACACGCCCCCGCTGATGCTTTTCCTTTCTGAGTTACGTCTACAGGAAGGGCCAGGATGGAGGGTTTACCAGGATTAACCAGGATTTACCAGGATGAACCAGGATTTACCAGGATTTACCAGGATTTACCAGGATTAACCAGGATTTACCAGGATTTACCAGGATTTACCAGGATTTACCAGGATTAACCAGGATTACCAGGATTTACCAGGATTACCAGGATTAACCAGGATTTACCAGGATTAACCAGGATTTACCAGGATTTACCAGGATTTACCAGGATTAACCAGGATTTACCATCTGATACAGTATGATCCGTCTACAGGAAGGACCAGGATGGAGGATTTACAATCTGATAAGCATGTTGACGTTAACATTAAGAACGCCTTCCTGATATTGAGTTACAGCACGTTTTGCCCTCAGTACAGCGTCAACTCGTCGGAGCATGGACTCTACAGGATGTCAAGCATTTCACAGCGATGCTGGGCCCATGCTGGCCCCATGCTGGCCCCATGCTGGCCCCATGCTGGCCCCATGCTGGCCCATGCTGGCCCATGCTTGCCCCATGCTGGCCCCATGCTGGCCTCATGCTGGCCCATGCTGGCCCCATGCTGGCCTCATGCTGGCCCATGCTGGCCCCATGCTTGCCCCATGCTGGCCTCATGCTGGCCCCTGCTGGCCTCATGCTGCCCAATGCTGGCCTCATGCTGGCCCCATGCTGGCCCATGCTGGCCTCATGCTGGCCCATGCTGGCCCCATGCTGGCCCCATGCTTGCCCCATGCTGGCCCCATGCTGGCCTCATGCTGGCCCCATGCTGGCCCATGCTTGCCCCATGCTGGCCCCATGCTGGCCTCATGCTGGCCCATGCTGGCCTCATGCTGCCCCATGCTGGCCTCATGCTGGCCTCATGCTGGCCCATGCTGGCCCCATGCTGGCCCCATGCTGGCCTCATGCTGGACCCATGCTGGCCCATGCTGGCCCCATGCTGGCCTCATGCTGGCCCATGCTGGCCTCATGCTGGCCCCATGCTGGCCCATGCTGGCCCCATGCTGGGCCCATGCTGGCCCCATGCTGGCCCATGCTGGCCTCATGCTGGCCTCATGCTGGCCTCATGCTGGCCCATGCTGGCCTCATGCTGGCCCCATGCTGGCCCATGCTGGCCCATGCTGACTCCAATGCTTCCCACAGTTGTGTCAAGTTGGCTGTTTGCCCTTTTGGATGGTGGATCGTTTTTCGAAACACACTGGAAACTTTTGAGCGTGAAGAACACAGCAGCTTTGCAGTTCTTTGACACAAACCGGTGCGCCTGGCACCAATACTCGTACCCTGTTCAAAAGGCCCTTTAAATATGTTGTCTTGCTCGTTCACCCTCTGAATGGTACACACACACACACACACACACACACACACACACACACACACACACAGACACACACACACACGCACACACACGCACACACACACACAATCCATGTCTCCATTGTCTCAAGGCTTCAACATCCTTCTTTACCCTGTCTCCTCCCCTTTATCGACACTGACTGAAGTGGATTTAACAGGTGACATCAATAAGGGATCAGAGCTTTCACCTGGATTCACCTGGTCAGGTTAGCAGTGTGGTTAAGGTTAGGTATAAGGTTAAGGTTAGGTATAAGGTTATGGTTAGGTATAAGGTTAGCAGTGTGGTTAGGGTTAGGTATAAGGTTAAGGTTAGGTATAAGGTTATGGTTAGGTATAAGGTTATGGTTAGGTATAAGGTTAGTAGTGTGGTTAGGGTTAGGTATAAGGTTAAGGTTAGGTATAAGGTTAGTAGTGTGGTTAGGGTTAGGTATAAGGTTAAGGTTAGATATAAGGTTAGCAGTGTGGTTAAGGTTAGGTATAAGGTTAAGGTTAGGTATAAGGTTAGCAGTATGGTTAGGGTTAGGTATAAGGTTAAGGTTAGGTATAGGGTTATGGTTAGGTATAAGGTTAAGGTTAGGTATAAGGTTAGCAGTGTGGTTAGGGTTAGGGTTAAGGTATAAGGGTAGGTATAAGGTTAGCAGTGTGGTTAGGGTTAGGTATCAGGTTAAACAGTGAGGTTAAGGTTAGGTATAAGGTTAAACAGTGAGGTTAAGGTTAGGTATAAGGTTAACAGTAAGGTTAAGGTTAGATGTGAGGTTAACATTGAGGTTAGGGTTAGGTATAAGGTTAACAGTGAGGTTAAGGTTAGGTATAAGGTTAACAGTGTGGTTAGGGTTAGGTATAAGTTTAGCAGTGAGGTTAAGGTTAGGTATAAGTTTAGCAGTGTGGTTAGGGTTAGGTATAAGGTTAATGTTAGGTATAAGGTTAACAGTGAGGTTAAGGTTAGGTATAAGGTTAGCAGTGAGGTTAAGGTTAGGTATAAGGTTAACAGTGAGGTTAAGGTTAGGTATAAGGTTAGCAGTGAGGTTAAGGTTAGGTATAAGGTTAGCAGTGAGGTTAAGGTTAGGTATAAGGTTAGCAGTGAGGTTAAGGTTAGGTATAAGGTTAGCAGTGAGGTTAAGGTTAGGTATAAGGTTAAACAGTGAGGTTAAGGTTAGGTATAAGGTTAAACAGTGAGGTTAGGGTTAGGTATAAGGTAAACAGTGTGGTTAGGGTTAGGTATCAGGTTAACGGTAAGGTCGGTAAGGTAAGGTATAAGGTTAGGTATACCTAACCTTAACCTAACATTAACCTTATACCTAACCCTAACCTCCTGTTAAGGCAAGGGCTGATTTCAAGGGTTTTACTGCTAACCTACAAAGCATTACATGGTCTTGTTCCTTCCTACCTCTCCGATTTGGTCCTGCCGTACATACCTACACGTACGCTACGGTCACAAGACGCAGGCCTCCTTACTGTCCCTAGAATGTCTAAGCAAACAGCTGGAGGTCGGGCTTTCTCCTATAGAGCTCCATTTTTATGGAATCGTCTGCCTACCATGTGAGAGACGCAGACTCTGTCTCGACCTTTAAGTCTTTACTGAAGACTTATCTCTTCAGTAGGTCCTATGATTAAGTGTAGTCTGGCCCAGGAGTGTGAAGGTGAACGGAAGGCTGGAGCAACGAACCGCCCTTGCTGTCTCTGCCTGCCGGTTCCCCTCTTTCCACTGGGATTCCTCTGCCTCTAACCCTATTACAGGGGCTGAGACCTGCTGTCCCAGACCTGCTGGAACCCTGACCTGTTCACCGGACGTGCTACCTGTCCCAGACCTGCTACCTGTCCCAGACCTGCTGTTTTCAACTCTCTAGAGACAGCAGGAGCGGTAGAGATACTCTCAAGACATTTACTCTTGTGTTACTGACTTGTTGCACCCTCGACACTACTATGATTATTATGATTTGACCCTGCTGGTCATTTATGAACATTTTAACATCTTGACCATGTTCTGTTATATCTCCACCCGGCACAGCCAGAAAGAGACTGGCCACCCCTCATAGCCTGGTTCCTCTCGCAGGTTTCTAATATCCACCCAGCACAGCCAGAAGAGGACTGGCCACCCCTCATAGCCTGGTTCCTCTCTACCCAGCACAGCCAGAAGAGGACGGCCACCCCTCATAGCCTGGTTCCTCTCTAGGTTTTCTAATCTCCCACCCGGCATAGCAGCAGAAGAGGACTGGCCACCCATCATAGCCTGGTTCCTCTCTAGGTTTCTAATCTCCACCCGGCACAGCCAGAAGAGGACTGGCCACCCCTCATAGCCTGGTTCCTCTCTAGGTTTCTAATATCCACCCAGCACAGCCAGAAGAGGACTGGCCACCCCTCATAGCCTGGTTCCTCTCTACCCAGCACAGCCAGAAGAGGACTGGCCACCCTCATAGCCTGGTTCCTCTCTAGGTTTCTAATCTCCACCCGGCATAGCCAGAAGAGGACTGGCCACCCCTCATAGCCTGGTTCCTCTCTAGGTTTCTAATCTCCACCCGGCACAGCCAGAAGAGGACTGGTCACCCCTCATAGCCTGGTTCCTCTCTAGGTTTCTAATCTCCACCCAGCACAGCCAGAAGAGGACTGGCCAACCCCTCATAGCCTGGTTCCTCTCTAGGTTTCTTCCTAGGTTTTGGCCTTCCTAGGGAGTTTTTCCTAGCCACCCCTCATAGCCTGGTTCCTCTCTAGGTTTCTTCCTAGGTTCTGGCCTTTCTAGGGAGTTTTTCCTAGCCACCCCTCATAGCCTGGTTCCTCTCTAGGTTTCTTCCTAGGTTCTGGCCTTTCTAGGGAGTTTTTCCTAGCCACCCCTCATAGCCTGGTTCCTCTCTAGGTGTCTTCCTAGGTTCTGGCCTTTCTAGGGAGTTTTTCCTAGCCACCCCTCATAGCCTGGTTCCTCTCTAGGTTTCTTCCTAGGTTTTGGCCTTTCTAGGGAGTTTTTCCTAGCCACCGTGCTTCTACACCTGCATTGCTTGCTGTTTGGGGTTTTAGGCTGGGTTTCTGTACAGCACTTTGAGATATCAGCTGATGTAAGAAGGGCTTTATAATACATTTGATTTGATTTGATAAACAGAGTCCAGTCTCTGGTAGACAGAGGAGGCTGTATGATAAACAGAGTCCAGTCTCTGGTAGACAGAGGAGGCTGCATGATAACAGGTCCAGTCTCTGGTAGACAGAGGAGGCTGCATGATAACAGAGTCCAGTCTCTGGTAGACAGAGGAGGCTGCATGATAACAGAGTCAGTCTCTGGTAGACAGAGGAGGCTGCATGATAAACAGAGTCCAGTCTCTGGTAGACAGAGGAGGCTGCATGATAAACAGAGTCCAGTCTCTGGTAGACAGAGGAGTCTATGATCTTTAAGAGGCTTGGGGTCCAGCTGTTTAATGTCTATGCTTTAGACTGGGTGTTATCTTTAAGAGGTAGGGGTCCAGCCGTTTTAGTGTCTATGCTTTTGACTGGGTGTTATCTTTAAGAGGTAGGGGTCCAGCTGTTTTAGTGTCTATGCTTTTGACTGGGTGTTAGAGCGTAGTATCGTCTAATGACTGCAACAGAATAAGAGAGTATTTTTGTTTTGTTTCACAATGTTTTAACAGACTATTTCAACACGGAGGAAGGAACTGTTTTAGTCACTGGAGCTCTAAAGTAAAAAACGAAACAACCACACACACACACACACACACACACACACACACACACACACACACACACACACACACACACACACACACACACACACTGTTACCTTCCATGGTCAATAGATGGCTGTATTAAGGTGTAGAGACAGGTACCTTCCATGGTCAATAGATGGCTGTATTAAGGTGTAGAGACAGGAGGTTCCAGGCTGTTACCTTCCATGGTCAATAGATGGCTGTATTAAGGTGTAGAGACAGGGGTGTTCCAGCTGTTACCTTCCATGGTCAATAGATGGCTGTATTAAGGTGTAGAGACAGGAGGTTCCAGGCTGGTACCTTCCATGGTCAATAGATGGCTGTATTAAGGTGTAGAGACAGGAGGTTCCAGGCTGTTACCTTCCATGGCCAATAGATGGCTGTATTAAGGTATAGAGACAGGAGGTTCCAGGCTGTTATCTTCCATGGTCAATAGATGGCTGTATTAAGGTGTAGAGACAGGTTCCAGGCTGTTACCTTCCATGGTCAATAGATGGCTGTATTAAGGTGTAGAGACAGGTTCCAGGCTGTTACCTTCCATGGTCAATAGATGGCTGTATTAAGGTGTAGAGACAGGGGGTTCCAGGCTGTTACCTTCCATGGTCAATAGATGGCTGTATTAAGGTGTAGAGACAGGAGGTTCCAGGCTGTTACCTTCCATGGTCAATAGATGGCTGTATTAAGGTATAGAGACAGGTTCCAGGCTGTTTACCTTCCATGGTCAATAGATGGCTGTATTAAGGTGTAGAGACAGGAGGTTCCAGGCTGGTACCTTCCATGGTCAATAGATGGCTGTATTAAGGTATAGAGACAGGTTCCAGGCTGTTACCTTCCATGGTCAATAGATGGCTGTATTAAGGTATAGAGACAGGTTCCAGGCTGTTACCTTCCATGGTCAATAGATGGCTGTATTAAGGTATAGAGACAGGAGGTTCCAGGCTGGTACCTTCCATGGTCAATAGATGGCTGTATTAAGGTATAGAGACAGGAGGTTCCAGGCTGTTACCTTCCATGGTCAATAGATGGCTGTATTAAGGTGTAGAGACAGGAGGTTCCAGGCTGGTACCTTCCATGGTCAATAGATGGCTGTATTAAGGTGTAGAGACAGGGGGGTTCCAGGCTGTTACCTTCCATGGCCAATAGATGGCTGTATTAAGGTATAGAGACAGGTTCCAGGCTGTTACCTTCCATGGTCAATAGATGGCTGTATTTAAGGTATAGAGACAGGAGGTTCCAGGCTGTTACCTTCCATGGTCAATAGATGGCTGTATTAAGGTATAGAGACAGGTTCCAGGCTGTTACCTTCCATGGTCAATAGATGGCTGTATTAAGGTGTAGAGACAGGTTCCAGGCTGTTACCTTCCATGGTCAATAGATGGCTGTATTAAGGTGTAGAGACAGGGGGTTCCAGGCTGTTACCTTCCATGGTCAATAGATGGCTGTATTAAGGTATAGAGACAGGAGGTTCCAGGCTGTTACCTTCCATGGTCAATAGATGGCTGTATTAAGGTGTAGAGACAGGTACCCTTCCTATGGTCAATAGATGGCTGTATTAAGGTGTAGAGACAGGAGGTTCCAGGCTGTTACCTTCCATGGTCAATAGATGGCTGTATTAAGGTGTAGAGACAGGAGGTTCCCGGCTGTACCTTCCATGTCAATAGATGGCTGTATTAAGGTTGTAGAGACAGGAGGTTCCAGGCTGGTACCTTCCATGGTCAATAGATGGCTGTATTAAGGTTATAGAGACAGGAGGTTCCAGGCTGTTACCTTCCATGGTCAATAGATGCTGTATTAAGGTGTAGAGACAGGAGGTTCCAGGCTGTTACCCTTCCATGGGTCAATAGATGGCTGTATTAAGGTATAGAGACAGGTTCCAGGCTGTACCTTCCATGGTCAATAGATGGCTGTATTAAGGTGTAGAGACAGGTTCCAGGCTGTTACCTTCCATGGTCAATAGATGGCTGTATTAAGGTTGTAGAGACAGGATGGTTCCAGGGCTGTTACCTTCCAGGTCAATAGATGGCTGTATTAAGGTATAGAGACAGGTTCCAGGCTGTTACCTTCCATGGTCAATAGATGGCTGTATTAAGGTGTAGAGAACAGGTTCCAGGCTGTTACCTCCCATGGTCAATAGATGGCTGTATTAAGGTATAGAGACAGGTTCCAGGCTGTTACCTTCCATGGTCAATAGATGGCTGTATTAAGGTATATGAGACAGGAGGTTCCAGGCTGTTACCTTCCATGGCCAATAGATGGCTGTATTAAGGTATAGAGACAGGAGGTTCCAGGCTGGTACCTTCCATGGTCAATAGATGGCTGTATTAAGGTATAGAGACAGGTTCCAGGCTGTTACCTTCCATGGTCAATAGATGGCTGTATTAAGGTGTAGAGACAGGAGGTTCCAGGCTGTTACCTTCCATGGTCAATAGATGGCTGTATTAAGGTGTAGAGACAGGGGGTTCCAGGCTGTTACCTTCATGGTCAATAGATGGCTGTATTAAGGTATAGAGACAGGAGGTCCCAGGCTGTTACCTCCCATGGTCAATAGATGGCTGTATTAAGGTGTAGAGACAGGTACCTTCCATGGTCAATAGATGGCTGTATTAAGGTGTAGAGACAGGTTCCAGGCTGTTTCCTTCCATGGTCAATAGATGGCTGTATTAAGGTGTAGAGACAGGAGGTTCCAGGCTGTTACCTTTCCATGGTCAATAGATGGCTGTATTAAGGTGTAGAGACAGGGGGTTCCAGGCTGTACCTTCCATGGTCATAGATGGCTGTATTAAGGTATAGAGACAGGTACCTTCCATGGTCAATAGATGGCTGTATTAAGGTATAGAGACAGGAGGTTCCAGGCTGTTACCTTCCATGGTCAATAGATGGCTGTATTAAGGTATAGAGACAGGTTCCAGGCTGTTACCTTCCATGGTCAATAGATGGCTGTATTAAGGTATAGAGACAGGAGGTTCCAGGGCTGGTACCTTCCATGGTCAATAGATGGCTGTATTAAGGTATAGAGACAGGGGGTTCCAGGCTGTACCTTCCATGGTCAATAGATGGCTGTATTAAGGTGTAGAGACAGGTACCTTCCATGGTCAATAGATGGCTGTATTAAGGTGTAGAGACAGGAGGTTCCAGGCTGTTACCTTCCATGGTCAATAGATGGCTGTATTAAGTTATAGAGACAGGAGGTTCCAGGCTGTTACCTTCCATGGTCAATAGATGGCTGTATTAAGGTGTAGAGACAGGTACCTTCCATGGTCAATAGATGGCTGTATTGAGGTATAGAGACAGGAGGTTCCAGGCTGTTACTTTCCATGGTCAATAGATGGCTGTATTAAGGTGTAGAGACAGGTTCCAGGCTGTTACCTTCCATGGTCAATAGATGGCTGTATTAAGGTATAGAGACAGGTTCCAGGCTGGTACCTTCCATGGTCAATAGATGGCTGTATTAAGGTGTAGAGACAGGTTCCAGGCTGGTACCTTCCATGGTCAATAGATGGCTGTATTAAGGTATAGAGACAGGGGGTTCCAGGCTGGTACCTTCCATGGTCAATAGATGGCTGTATTAAGGTATAGAGACAGGGGGTTCCAGGCTGTTACCTTCCATGGTCAATAGATGGCTGTATTAAGGTATAGAGGACAGGCGGTTCCAGGCTGTTAATCTTCCATGGTCAATAGATGGATGTATTAAGGTGTAGAGACAGGTTCCAGGCTGTTACCTTCCATGGTCAATAGATGGCTGTATTAAGGTATAGAGACAGGAGGTTCCAGGCTGTTACCTTCCATGGTCAATAGATGGCTGTATTAAGGTGTAGAGACAGGTACCTTCCATGGTCAATAGATGGCTGTATTAAGGTATAGAGACAGGAGGTTCCAGGCTGTTACCTTCCATGGTCAATAGATGGCTGTATTAAGGTGTAGAGACAGGGGGTTCCAGGCTGTTACCTTCCATGGTCAATAGATGGCTGTATTAAGGTGTAGAGACAGGTACCAGGCTGTTACCTTCCATGGTCATAGATGGCTGTATTAAGGTGTAGAGACAGGTACCTTCCATGGTCAATAGATGGCTGTATTAAGGTATAGAGACAGGAGGTTCCAGGCTGTTACCTTCCATGGTCAATAGATGGCTGTATTAAGGGTGTAGAGACAGGGGGTTCCAGGCTGGTACCTTCCATGGTCAATAGATGGCTGTATTAAGGTATAGAGACAGGGGGTTCCAGGCTTGTTAACTTCCATGGTCAATAGATGGCTGTATTAAGGTGTAGAGACAGGGGGTTCCAGGCTGTTACCTTCCATGGTCAATAGATGGCTGTATTAAGGTGTAGAGACAGTACCAGGCTGTTACCTTCCATGGTCAATAGATGGCTGTATTAAGGTGTAGAGACCGGTACCTTCCATGGTCAATAGATGGCTGTATTAAGGTATAGAGACAGGAGGTTCCAGGCTGTTACCTTCCATGGTCAATAGATGGCTGTATTAAGGTATCAGAGACAGGAGGTTCCAGGCTGTTACCTTCCATGGTCAATAGATGGCTGTATTAAGGTATAGAGACAGTTCCAGCTGTTACCCTTTCCATGGTCAATAGATGGCTGTATAAGGTATAGAGACAGGTTCCAGGCTGGTACCTTCCATGGTCAATCGATGGCTGTATTAAGGTATAGAGACAGGAGGTTCCAGGCTGTTACCCTTCCATGGTCAATAGATGGCTGTATTAAGGTGTAGAGACAGGTACCAGGCTGTTGATTCTTCCATGGCCATAGATGGCTGTATTAAGGTTGTAGAGACAGTACCCTTCCATGGTCAATAGATGGCTGTATTAAGGTTAGAGACAGGGGTTCCGGCTGTTACCTTCCATGGGTCAATAGATGGCTGTATTAAGGTATAGAGACAGGAGGTTCCAGGCTGTTACCTCCATGGTCAATAGATTGGCTGTATTAAGGTGGTAGAGACAGGGGTTTCCATGCTGGTTTACCTTCCATGGTCAATAGATGGCTGTATTAAGGTATAGAGACAGGAGGTTCCAGGCTGTTACCTTCCAGGGTCAATAGATGGGTGTATTAAGGTATAGAGACAGGAGGTTCCAGGCTGTTACCTTCCATGGTCAATAGATGGCTGTATTAAGGTGTAGAGACAGGGGTTCCAGGCTGTTACCTTCCATGGTCAATAGATGGCTGTATTAAGGTATAGAGACAGGAGGTTCCGGCTGTTACCTTCCATGGCCAATAGATGGCTGTATTAAGGTGTAGAGACAGGGGGTTCCAGGCTGTTACCTTCCATGGGTCAATAGATGGCTGTATTAAGGTATAGAGACAGGAGGTTCCAGGCTGTTATCTTCCATGGTCAATAGATGGCTGTATTAAGGTGTAGAGACAGGGGGTTCCAGGCTGTTACCTTCCATGGTCAATAGATGGCTGTATTAAGGTATAGAGACAGGAGGTTCCAGGCTGTTACCTTCCATGGTCAATAGATGGCTGTAAGGTATAGAGACAGGGGGTTCCAGGCTGTTACCTTCCATGTCAATAGTGGCTGTATTAAGGTGTAGAGAACAGGTACTTCCATGGCCAATAGATGGCTGTATAAAGGTGTGAGACAGGGGTTCCAGGCTGTTACCTTCCATGGTCAATAGATGGCTGTATTAAGGTATAGAGACAGGAGGTTCCAGGCTGTTACCTCCATGGTCAATAGATGCTGTATTAGGTGTAGAGACAGGGTTCCAGGCTGTACCTTCCATGGTCAATAGATGCTGTATTAAGGTGTAGAGACAGGGGGTTCCAGGCTGTTACCTTCCATGGTCAAATAGATGGCTGTATTAAGGTGTAGAGACAGGGGGTTCCAGGCTGTACCTTCCATGGTCAATAGATGGCTGTATTATAGGTATAGAGGACAGGAGGTTTAAGGCTGTGTTACCTTCCATGGTCAATAGATGGCTGTATTAAGGTATAGAGACAGGGGTTCCAGGCTGTTAACTTCATGGTCAATAGCAGGGTATTAAGGTATAGAGAAGGTTCCAGGCTGTTACCTTCCATGGTCAATAGGGCTGTATTAAGGTAGAGACAGGTTCCAGGCTGTTACCTTCCATGGTCAATAGATGGCGTATTAAGGTATAGAGACAGGAGGTTCCAGGCTGTTACCTTCCATGGTCATAGATGGCTGTATTAAGGTATAGAGACAGGAGGTTCCAGGCTGTTATCTTCCATGGTCAATAGATGGCTGTATTAAGGTGTGAGAGACAGGTACCTTCCAGGGTCAATAGATGGCTGTATTAAGGTATAGAGACAGGAGGTTCCAGGCTGTTACCTCCATGGTCAATAGATGGCTGTATTAAGGTGTAGAGACAGGGGGTCCAGGCTGTTACCTTCCATGGTCAATAGATGGCTGTATTAAGGTATAGAGACAGGTTCCAGGCTGTTACCTTCCATGGTCAATAGATGGCTGTATTAAGGTATAGAGACAGGTTCCAGGCTGTTACCTTCCATGGTCAATAGATGGCGGTATTAAGGTATAGAGAGGGGTTCCAGGCTTACCTTCCATGGTCAATAGATGGCTGTATTAAGTATAGAGACAGGAGGTTCCAGGCGTTACCTTCCATGGCCAATAGATGGCTGTATTAAGGTGTAGAGACAGGGGTTCAGGTGTTACCTTCCATGGTCAATAGATGGCTGTATTAAGTGTAGAGACAGGTACCTTCCATGGTCAATAGATGGCTGTATTAAGGTATAGAGACAGGAGGTTCCAGGCTGTTACCTTCCATGGTCAATAGATGGCTGTATTAAGGTATAGAGACAGGGGTTCCAGGCTTACCTCATGTCAATAGATGGCTGTATTAAAGGTGTGAGGACAGGGGTTCCAGGCTGTTACCTTCCATGGTCAATAGATGGCTGTATTAAGGTGTAGAGACAGGAGGTTCCAGGCTGTTACCTTCCATGGTCAATAGATGGCTGTATTAAGGATAGAGACAGGGGTTCCAGGCTGTTACCTTCCATGGTCAATAGAGGCTGGTATTAAGGTGTGAGACAGGGGGTTCCAGGCTGTTACCTTCCATGGTCAATAGATGGCTGTATTAAGGTATAGAGACAGGGGGTTCCAGCTGTTACCTTCCAGGTCAATAGATGGCTGTATTAAGGTGTAGAGACAGGGGGTTCCAGGCTGTTACCTTCCATGGTCAATAGATGGCTGTATTAAGGTGTAGAGACAGGGGGTTCCAGGCTGTTACCTTCCATGGTCAATAGATGGCTGTATTAAGGTTAGAGACAGGGGGTTCCAGGCTGTTACCTCCATGGTCAATAGATGGCTGTATTAAGGTATAGAGACAGGAGGTCCAGGCTGTTACCTTCCATGGTCAATAGATGGCTGTAAGGTGTAGAGACAGGTACCTTCCATGGTCAATAGATGCTGTATTGGTATAAGAACAGGGGGTCCAGGCGTACCTTCCATGGTCAATAGATGGCTGTATTAAGGTATGACAGACGGAGGTTCCAGGCTGTTACCTTCCATGGTCAATAGATGGCTGTAATTAAGTGTAGAGACAGGGGGTTCCAGGC